>NC_091155.1:22059638-22147138 GCF_040958095.1 Procambarus clarkii
ATCCATGACCTGGATGACCCGTGGATGTCAGGTCTGCTCAGTCGAACACCTCTCCCCATGACCCGAGGATGGCAGGTCTGCTCAGTCGAACACCTCTCCCCATGACCCGTGGATGGCAGGTCTGCTCAGTCGAACACCTCTCCCCATGACCCGTGGATGGCAGGTCTGCTCAGTCGAACACCTCTCCCCATGACCCGTGGATGGCAGGGCAGGAGGATAACGATGGTGGGAGGGGCAAGAGGATAAAGATGGTGGAAATGGTAGGAGGATAACAATGAACTAGGGCCGGAACTTGCTAATGGGACATGTTTAAACATGTGCAAGAAAAAATCAAACTTACAATAAAAGATGGGAAAGTCTTCAGCTGGGCGAACACTGGAGACGAAACACATAAGAGAGTGTGGCTGTATGTGTGTGGGTGTGGCTGTATGTGTGTGGGTGTGGCTGTATGTGTGTGGGTGTGGCTGTATGTGTGTGGGTGTGGCTGTATGTGCGTGGCTGTGGCTGTATGTGCGTGGCTGTGGCTGTATGTGCGTGGCTGTGGCTGTATGTGCGTGGCTGTGGCTGTATGTGTGTGGGTGTGGCCGTGAGTATGTGTGTGGGTGTGGCTGTGAGTATGTGTGTGGGTGTGGCTGAGTATGTGTGTAGGTGTGGCTGTGAGTATGTGTGTAGGTGTGGCTGTGAGTATGTGTGTGGGTGTGACTGTGAGTGTGCGTGGGTGTGGCCGTGAGTATGTGCATGGGAGTGGCCTAGGCACTGCAAGACGAACCCAGACACTGCAAGGCATTATATATATATGCGAACAATTCCCCTTCCCAAAAAAATAATGAAAGAATATGGGTTGAAACGCCGCTTGGGCAGAGAAGAAATTGTCGCCAAAAACACCAGAAATTAAACCCCAGTTTTAAAATTCTCACAACTTAGGTAGGAATTCCTACGACGCCTTTTGCGACAAACATTTAAAACCAGTCTTCTCCTCCGGCGACCAGACATCAGAATTTTTTTTACGAGAGAAGAAAATTTAAAAGTGAAAAAGGAATTAAGTGACTGAATTAAAAATGGGGGAACAAGTGGAAGCCTCTTAAGGATGAGGAGAAGGCAAACTAGAAAATGAATAATTCAGGGGGTGGAAATTTTCTGGGGGGAGAAAATGAGAGGAAATTTCATAAAATGTGAATGTGATATTTAAGTCAATATGACCATGGGGGAATTGTGGGTGTATTAATTTGAAAGTGAGAGTTGTGGGTGATGTACCAAGTCAAGATGGCGAAGAACGCAGAACGCAAAATTAATCTTGAGGATTTTAAGAGGAAATGATGATTAATACATGGTACCTCCAGTACATATCCACTCCTACAATAGTTCTCCCAGTACTTACCCGCACCTCCAATAGTACGCTCAGTACATACCTGTACCTGTACCCAATAGTACTCCCAATACATACTTGCACCTCCAGTAGTACTCCCAGTACATATTTGTACCTCCAGTGGTACTCCCAGTACATACTTGTACCTCCAATAGTACTTCCAGTACATACCCGCACCTCCAATAGTACTCCCAGTACATACCCGCACCTCCAGTAGTACTCCCAGTACACACCCGCACCTCCAGTAGTACTCCCAGTACACACCCGCACCTCCAATAGTACTCCCAGTACATATACCCGTCTACTGAGAGCGCTGGCAACTGGTATGGGAGAGCTGCCCACATGAGGAACGTAATAGTGACTGTCAAAGGTGCCCATCCCTCAATACCCGGGCACTACTACTTGGCACCCGTGTGTCGGGGAGGGGGGGGGGGGGGGGGAAGGGGGAGGACCCTTTGCTCACCTTCGGGTGATTGGGGGTAAACTGGGCTGGCACCCAGGGGGGGGGGGAGAGGAGGAGGGGGAGCATCTCTTCTGGCACCCTGGAGGGGCACCCTTGTGGCACCCTAGGGTGAGGGGGCACATGGCAAACCTGGCTGGCAACCGGCCCATATTTTATGAATGCCGCAGCAAATATGCCAGGTATATTTATAGGAGGACGCTGTCAAGTGCTCAACCCCCAGGCCGGCCACCGGCCATACCCTTGAGGGTTAGTGGTGTATACTATACACACACACAGAAATCCCCAAGGGCCGTGATGAGGGTTCGAACCTTCGCACGGGATGTTCCCAGCTGCGCCTTAGTCAACTGTGCCAGGATATGGTTAAAAGAATGAATGAATTTAAATCTTTTTTAATCATGTCGTGGCACAGTTGACGATAAGCCGCAGCTGGCAACATCCCGGCCGTGCGTAAGTTCGAACCCTCATCACGGCCCTTGTGGATTTGTTCTTAGTGGTGTGTGTGTTGGCGCTGAGTGGGGCTGTTTGTATGTTGATGGTTAGTGATGACCGTGTTGAGGAGTATGGGGTTAGGGAGAGGACACACACACACACACACACACACACACACACACACACACACACACACACACACAACTCCCCCCCCCTCCCCCCATCAACACCCCGCTATACCTACACACAGCCTGTCCCGTTGAAAGGACAGGCGGGCAAATGTAAGTAAGTCATTCATTCACTAAGTGTTAAAGAATGATATAATCCCTTTTTACGAGATATTAAATATCTCCTAAACCTACGAGCTATTTAATCTCGTAAATCCCGTACATCCTGAGCTGTAATCCTGCCTCAGCTCAGACGAAACCTGAGCTGAGGTAGGATTACAGCTCTTGCTCGCAGTTTCGCCAGCTTCCTTATATGATAGTTCGCTATGTGATAGAGAAAAGGAACTATGTGATAGTTTCAAAGTACATTTCATGAAATAAATGTCTCTAGGAGTAGGCTTCAGATGAGCTGAGGTTGGATAACAGTTCTTGCTTTTTCCCTAGATACATTATTTGACAGCCCTTATGAACACTACTCTTAGTTAAAAATGAGAGAGAGAGAGAGAGAAAGAGAGAAAGAGAGAGAAAGAGAGAGAGAGAGAGAGAGAGAGAGAGAGAGAGAGAGAGAGAGAGAGAGAGAGAGAGAGAGAGAGAGAGAGAGAGAGAGAGAGAGAGAGAGAGAGAGAGAGAGCCACCAGCCGTATATGATATATGGCCTGGTGGGGACACCAACCTCCCCCGTAGATATAAATGTTGCGAGGCGTTTACTGGCAGCCCCAACCCTTGCACGCCCCCCACCCCCCCCTCCTTCCTCACGCACTCCCTCCATCCCCTTGTCCCCCCCTCTTCATCCCCCTCCTTCCCTCCAGCCCCTCTTTATCTTCCTAACCCTTCCTCTATCCCACCTTCACTACCTATTTTATTGTCTTTTGACCTCTTGGCGATATTCGAAAGGTCTGTGGTTAACGCAGAGCAACAGGCATAAGGTGAGGTAGAGCAACAGGAATTAGGTGAGCTCTAGGATATAGACAATAACACGTGATCAATCCCTTTGCCATTCGTAAAACAAACCGGAATTACGGAAAGTTTATGTAAACGACGTGTTGCTCCGACAAGTAATACTGCTTAATCATACAATCGTGCGTGTAACAACATATTAATTTGCCCAAACAAAGTGACAGGTGTGCCGGCGTTCACATCAATCCGCTCAATGGCTCATATACGCCAGAATATTTCTCTTGTCTAGCTGTTGAGGAAACCATATGGTTGCTTGTGAGGGCCCCGCCTCGCGACAATGTTCTGGCTGCCAGAGGAAACATTCTAAGACTGATAATAACCAGCCAAACTGCTCACAAATGGATATTATGTCAAGTTGAAGGAGGACAAGAGGGGGCGAGTGGGGCTGTTGGAGACCTACAATGCAATTGGGAATACAGAGGTGTTTATTATCCTCCCAGAATACCAGTGGTTGGGACTTCAATCACACTGCTAGAATGCCTGAAAGTGGTTCATAATTTCCTGTTTTTCATAAATCAACAAATATTTGGTGATCAAAAGATTGCTGGAGAGAATATGGCCTTATTAAATATATGTAATAATGCTTGGCTGCTTTGAACATTAATTACTGTGTCTAGCGTGGCTTTGTAACAAGAAATACGCAGACCATTTTTTAACAAAACCATCAGGCAAGTGGGTTGTTGGAGAAAGGGAAGGCTGAAGATAAACTTCGAGCAAGAGGACTAACACCAAACTAGCCTTGGACTAAGGCCAGCCGAGCTAATCAAACCGACAGTTTTCTAAGAGAACGGATCACAGCCGTGACAATACTCTTGAAGAATGCGTCGGAGAGCGACAGCATGTACACAAGGCACCTCACAGTGACGTGGCTGCTGCCTCAAGCAAAGGCTCTTACTGTCGGGCTGGTGAGACTCTCACTGCTGGCACACCCCAGGAATGTCAGTGAGAGACGTACCACTCATGGGAAAAGCATTCATCGGTATCAATGGTGGCAGGCTCCTGCTGCACAGGCTGCACAAGCTTCAGAATAAACACCCTAACACACTAGACAGACTCGAGAGTAAGCTACTCAGTAACACACTGTCACTAGAGAGGGTCAAGAATAAGCTACTCACTAACACACTATCACTAGAGAGGGTCAAGAATAAGCTACTCACTAACACACTGTCACTAGAGAGGGTCAAGAATAAGCTACTCACTAACACACTATCACTAGAGAGGGTCAAGAATAAGCTACTCACTAACACACTGTCACTAGAGAGGGTCAAGAATAAGCTACTCACTAACACACTATCACTAGAGAGGGTCAAGAATAAGCTACTCACTAACACACTGTCACTAGAGAGGGTCAAGAATAAGCTACTCACTAACACACTGTCACTAGAGAGGGTCAAGAATAAGCTACTCAGTAACACACTGTCACTAGAGAGGGTCAAGAATAAGCTACTCACTAACACACTATCACTAGAGAGGGTCAAGAATAAGCTACTCACTAACACACCCAACTATCCGCCGCGTGAAGATATGAGGCCAGTTATTTATATCAAGACGGAGCTCGCTCGCCGGTGAGCTTGCACACCCGCACTATGGCCACTACACGACACACGGCTCATAGTTTATAATGTCCAGGCAGGGGGGGGGGCATCCTTAGTCATTACGAAACACTCGACAAATTATATATTCTGCCGCTACGTACCTAGATTTAGGTGGTAAGTTTAAAGACTGTCTAAGTACTACATACTTGTGCGGTCTGAGGAGCGGAGGGGCACGGCACGGCGGGGCACGGCAAGGCAGGGCATGGCGTCGCGAGGCACGGCATGGCGTCCATACCCGTCACGGGTACGGCACCTGTACGAGACGTCGCGAGGAGCCTCCCCGACGCTACTCTTGCCAACCATCCTCAGTAATATTATAAAAATCTTCATAAACCCTGCAGCCAAGAATACTTTGGACTCAACTCCCTAACAAGAACAGGAAATAGGCAACATTTTACGACACTCCACAACCACTCTTATAGATTCCTTTCTTAAGGACTGGTTTTGCTTCCAGCAAATATTCGAATGGAACTATGTGAGGGGCCCATCGAGAAGCCTGATTGGTTGTTTGGCCTCGAGTATAGACCCCTAAAGACAGTGGTGGGGCCCTTCGAGAGCCCCGGATAGTTCGACTGTGGTAACTGCTGCTGGGCGAACTACTACATCAACACTGACACCAATTACTGTTTTTCTTTTCTCTAACCATCTGGACTGGTCGGTACACAGACGGCCTCGCTTCATGCAGGTCAGTGTTCGATCCCCGATGGTTTAAGAGGTTGGACACCATTCCTTTCCTCATTCCTATCTCAGATTCTTTTCGTCAAATTAGTTCAAAGTGCTGGTTTGGCGCTTTCACCTCATAAATAATCACTTCTGGTCATTATATATATATATATATATATATAATGACCAGATATATATTTATATATATATATATAAATATATATATATATATATATATATATATATATATATATATATATATATATATATATATATATATATATATATATATATAAAATCCAAAACGAAAGAATAATTGAAGAAAAATTATTTGGAATTCGTATCTAAATGTCTGTGTCGTGGAGTTGCACCTCCCTGCTGCATCACTCCCAGTAGAGCTTCCTGGGGCCCAAGAACCTGAAGCACCAAGGCGAAAATATTAAATCCTAGGTGAAGTAACGGGTGTCTAGCGGGGACGAATATTCACAGCGTCCGTCGTAAACCTGGCGGAGAGAATGACTGAATTTATAGGAGGATCACATGTTATATTTAGAGCCGTTCTCAATGCATATAAAGGGAGTTACGATCCAAACTTACGTCGACCGACAAAAATGTTGGATATTGAAAGTGTGTGTGACAGTTCTAATAACTCTCTCGCCCTTCAAAACTTCTCGCAGCGTCCCTCTCCCGCGTCGACTCAAGGACCAGGATAGGTATCATCTCAGTATTTGGAAAAGCAGCGATTCCTATTACGACTTTCGGAGGAGAGGAACAACGTAAACATTAGTGAAGGTGAGGGAAAGACCCAATATGTATGTGTATTAAAAACAATTAAAAAACAAAACCCAAGGTTAATCATAACATTAGCCTTCCTGAAACAGTACACACAAATCGTATGTCATCTGCATAAAGTTGGTCAGTATAATGACTAGAAACATGAGCAAGAAGTAGCTTTCGGCTCTGTGTATCACGTATGTCAGACCAATTATGGAATATGAGGCGCCAGCATGGAGACCACATATTGCCAAACACAGAGGTATTTCACCGGGCAAGTTGAATAAATGAGAAGCAAGAGGTGCGGGAGCAGATTATATGAACTAAAGCTCATGTCGCTGGAGCAGCCATGGAGACATAACCACGGCATACAAAACAGATAAGGATAGGGTGAGAAAGTCTTCGGTGCAGGACAGGGGATCGAACCATCGTCCTGAGTAAGGATAGGGTGACAAGGTAGGCACTTGAGCGAGAAGGTCAAGCTGGGAACGAAAGTCCGAGATGAGTCGGAGGGATTACAAAGAACTCCTTTAAGGTCAGAAATAGCAAAGATATGTAATGATGGCAGAAGAATTTATACATGAATTCGAAATATAAATATATCAGAGCCCAAGCAGTTCTGAAACTAGTTCAGTAGCGATTAATTTTACGGCGAGATCCAGGAGCTAAAGTTCAACCCTGACATGCAGAACTAGGTGAGGAACACTGACACCCTCCAGGCTGTAGCGAGGCGAGCTGGGCTTCACCTGCCCCAGATCCTTCCCTCTCCAGTAATATCCTGCACACGCCGGGACGCCTGTTCAATTCCGCCTCTTGTCAGCAGTTGAGCTGCTGCGGCAGACCTAGTTCAGAATAACTGTCTCGTCCCCTAAAGTGGAACTCACCCAGCGTCGCTTCCAGTAGTGTGACTCGTACGGGCCCCCTTTTACAGAGCCGCGTCTATCTAGAGGCCCCTTCACAGAGCTGCGGCTACCACGGGCCCTTTCATAGAGCCGCGGATCCCCTTCCAGTTACCAGAAAACTTTCAAGTTTTCCCGCTACAAGATTCTTTTACCATAAATCTTTCTGTGTCGTGGTGCGTAAGATCTTGTGTGCGTAGTCTGCCGGTCCACCAGGCGCACCACCTCTACTGGACCGCAGTTACTGTGCGTTATGCTTATTGAATGTTTATTCTCCACAATGTGAAGTTTAATGGCGAATTCATGATTGTATAAATAGATGAAGTTGTCTTGAACGAGGTGAGGCCAGCTTGAACCACTTCCTCTTTATGTGTGTATATCCCAGTAAACGTATTTATTTTTTTCCCAGTGGGATTAGACTGGTAATGAGTGATGTCGTGGTGGTGTCAGGATGGACCGAAACGTCGCCATTTTCATTATCCAGGACGGACCGAAACGTCACCATTTTCATTGTCCAGGACGGACCGAAACGTCGCCATTTTCATTGTCTAGGACGGACCGAAACGTCACCACTTTCATTATCCAGGACGGACCGAAACGTCACCATTTTCATTGTCCAGGACGGACCGAAACGTCGCCACTTTCATTGTCAAGGACGGACCGAAACGTCGCCACTTTCATTATCCAGGACGGACCGAAACGTCACCACTTACATTGTCCAGGACGGACCGAAACGTCGCCACTTTCATTGTCAAGGACGGACCGAAACGTCACCACTTACATTGTCCAGGACGGACCGAAACGTCGCCACTTTCATTGTCAAGGACGGACCGAAACGTCACCACTTACATTGTCCAGGACGGACCGAAACGTCGCCACTTTCATTGTCAAGGACGGACCGAAACGTCACCACTTACATTGTCCACGACGGACCGAAACGTCACCACTTACATTGTCCAGGACGGACCGAAACGTCGCCATTTTCATTTCACATGTGATGGTTGGGTTCTTTATTTCACCTTCGTTATTGTGTCCTCTACAAGGTCACAATATATTGTGGACCGAAGTAAACACAACGGAAGAAAAACAAAAGTCTTCCGACGATGGATTTAGGCGGTGTGGATGTTTACATACTGGACAAGTAGAGTGTGATGAGCTTACCAGGGTTCAGGAAGGTGGGGTTGAAGGTCGCCATGCAAGCACTTGGTTCACTTTGAACGTTGTGAAGATCTTTCACCCCAGCTGTATCTACCTCAAAGGGAATTTAGTTAGCGGTAATCCTTTAACAAACATCACACGCTCATCTCCTGTGCCCAGGTAAATACGACGGGCTCACCATAGCCCGTGCTGCTTGGAACTTTTTGTTCCCAGTAGCTGAACCTTAAACAACAGCAACAACTTTAGCAAATATTAGTTCTACTCGAGGATGCTACCGATTTGATGACGAGTCTTTCTGGAAAATGCTTTTTCGTCATTTCCTTTCACAATAATTTCGGCATCTTCACAGGACATGACATATAAATGTCTGGCTGGGTGACATGTTCAGTGTGGTGCGTCACACATGTCTCTGCTCGTCAGTACTCATCTTGATGTCATGTCAAGTTTCATCAACATACCTTTGACGGTAATAGCCACTAGGGGTGACCTGTCGCTCTACTCCCTCTTGTGCTGTTTGGGTCGACCGTAACCGACCCTCACGTTCATGTTTTGTACTGGTAATTACACCCTTATCGACCCGCACGAGTCACCTGTGACCCCTTCTTTGTCGGTACCTCTTACTCCCCACCTGTCTCCTGACACGCAATCCCCTCTGAAGTCACCTACCTGACCCCTCACATGTCACCCACATGTCCCACATCACCACCTTGAACCCATCACGTCACCTACATAACACTACATGTCACCTACCTGACTCTCTCATACCACCCATCTGACAGCCCACATATTACCAACCTATTCCCGTTACAATAACTACTGCAGCCCTAGGCTGAGTGGTTATCGCCCTCACTTGCTCACATTAACAAGCAAAAGCATCGGCGAATCGATCCCTGGGCAGGGTAGGATGACTGGGCACCGCTCCTGCACTGTTCACCGCAATTCGTCCAGCAGTGAGCGAGGACACCCATCCTTTGCCCCTGGATAGGAAGCGCTTCTCCCATACCGCCTGGCTAGGACTCCGCCGGTTACCTACAGACACTGCCTGTCTGCCAGGACGAGGCGAGGCATTTCTACTCAAATGTAATTTTTTTATTCGTAAATTCGTAAATAAACAAATCAGTCAGGTCAGATTTAGTCAGGTCAGTCAGTAAATGACTGACCTAAGACAGTCATAATAAAAACATAACATGTAATATCTATAAGTATATGATGTATTCTCAAGATTTTGATTTAGATTTAGAAGCTATATCAGTAATTTAAGAATCATTACAGTTGTCAAATTCAATTATGAAATCAGTCAGAATCAATGTTGATGACAACTTATACATTCTGCGCGTTACAGCAATGGCTGGACTAAACTAGTGTACACGAGTCTTAAATCAAACACATTTTGGCATTTAGCTTACAATTTAATAGGTAATATATATTGGCACAATTTATATCACAAAATGACGATGAGAAGACAATTTAAAGAACAAACTAATCATACCATAAAGTTATTGAAATTTGTACACACATTCAACAGATTTTGCGACCAATCCCGGATCAAAATCACTCCAGACACACAACTCATACAACATAAATCTGACTTCAGTAGGACGCAAAATGCCTGACAGTAAGCCTTTGTGACAGTAGTTCATTCATGATTCCATATATCCAGCTGAGGGGGTCCCCGCCCCCCTGCTCACTGGTTGTTGTATTATATGTATTAGGTTGTTGTAATACTCCCTGTATACCTGCTGCGTCGTTATGTATGCCACTCATTCTTAAAGTTATATTTCCTAACAGTTAAGTTCATATTTCAGGAAACGTTAGTGACCACTGACGAGTGCCTGAAAAAAGAATTGATTGAATTTCCAGGACGGGGAATTCCCTTCAGACAAAAGAAAATCATTCGCTTGTGAATGATTTCTACAAATGCAGGTGTGGACAACAGGTCTGGTTGAGACTGCGGTGAGTGCGATGGACTACCAATATTCGTCTTGAAGACTTCCTCCTTCCACAATTAAGTTTACTTCCTCTGATTATTGATTAATCAGAGACTTAGACTTAATTACATTTTTCAGAGGATTAGAGCTAACAGAATTAGAGGATTAGAGCTAGCAGAATTAGAGGATTAGAGCTAGCAGAATTAGAGGATTAGAGCTATCAGAATTAGAGGATTAGAGCTATCAGAATTAGAGGATTAGAGCTAGCAGAATTAGAGGATTAGAGCTAGCAGAATTAGAGGATTAGAGCTAGCAGAATTAGAGGATTAGAGCTAGGAGAATGATCTCTAAGTTCAGCATTATGCACTCCAAGCCTCAGGTACACCTGAGGAGTACAAATATACCCCCAGGGCCGCAGCCTCCGAGATCGGGAGGCTGGGAGGAGGCTCACTCCGCCTCTTTATAGCTCAGCAGAGACATTAACACCCCGTTTTCTGTTGATAGGTGTTAAGTGAGGCATACTTGGCAAGGCCGAAGAGGGCCGGTGTGTGTGTGGGGGGGTTGGCGTGCGTACGGTACTCACTAGTGGTATCTCCTGCTGCATCTCTGGCCCCCTGGAGAGCTGGGAGTGGCGCTCGAGGGGGGGGGGGGGGTTGCTGGTTTAGGAGGTGGATAGGGGGGGGGGGGGGGAAGTTGAGTCAGTGGGGAGGGGTGAGAGTAGGTAGGTTGTAGAGTCAGGGGGAGGAGGTTGATGGGGAAGTGGGGTTGAGGGGGGGGTTGCTGGTTTAGGAGGTGGATAGGGGGGGGGGGAAGTTGAGTCAGTGGGGAGGGGTGAGAGTAGGTAGGTTGTAGAGTCAGGGGGAGGAGGTTGATGGGGAAGTGGGGTTGAGGGGGTTGAGGGAGTGGAACGTGCTTGGCAAGGAAGAACGACTTGGGAGGAGAGAGGGGGTATAGTGAGTGGGGAAGAGAGAGGGGGGTATAGTGAGTGGGGAGGAGAGAGGGGGTATAGTGAGTGGGGAAGAGCTGTACTTGACGTGGTTTGGAAGGGGGCGGTGCATACTTGTCAAGGATGGATGGGTGGGGGAGGAGGAGGTGGGGGGGGGATGTAGGAGGGGACGTGGGGAAGGGAGAGGGAGAGGAGGAGGAGGAGGTGGACGACCAGGGACGGGACGTAAGAACAACAGTAAAATACAAGCAATAATGATTATGTAAATAAAGATCTAGAGAGAAAATATGAAAGTATTGTAGAGCAGTAACGACCGGAAGCCTGAATGAACGTACACCTATGACGCTCTCACGTGTGTGTGTGTGTGTGTGTGTGTGTGTGTGTGTGTGTGTGTGTGTGTGTGTGTGTGTGTGTGTGTGTGTGTGAGGGGGGGTAGGGGGAGGCGACGGGTGCACACCACCGAGGTAGAGGGAACAAGCCGCTGAGGGAAGGTAGCAGAGATAACTCTTGGAAAGGGAAGGTGTGGAAGGAAATAGCTGCGGGGAGGGGGAAAGAGGTGAGGGGAAAGAGGTGAGGGGAAGTGATAGTGAGGGAGGAAAACGATGATGGGAGTAAGAGAGGGGAGCGTAGGGTGGCAGGCAGCCATGAAGAGCTACACTCCCATGTTTTACACCCCCTGAGCTACACCCCATGTTTTACACCCCCCCCCCTGAGCTACACTCCCATGTTTCCCCCCCCCCCCTTCCGATTATACATGATTATATATGATTAGCCATTAGGGTCATGTGATCAGTACAGGGCCCTAATGTACTCAACATTAAAGCAATGGTACTTGAAAAAAAAAGAGTACAAAAGCAATTTTGTACTCTTTAGGTGTATCATGAAAATATCCACAAGAGCACAAGAGTGAATAAAGTAACAACAAAGCTCCAGATACCTCATACCGGCAGGTTTAATGGTCCCAGTGACTGGACATTCAATAAAGTTGTGTGTGAAATCATTACCTATATCCTCCGAAATAATACATAGCTTTGTGTACGCTATGTTCCCCACCGGAACATAAGAAGTCTTATGAACAAAAGAAGTGCTCTATAAGAAGTACTATCTGTTTCTATTCAGACCCGAAACCTATGTTTATGGGCAGCACAAAACGTGGACCAGACTGTGCGACACAGTGGTTGTCAGGATCAGGTTGGGTTACCGTTACCTGTGGCAGGTGACTACATAGTTCTATTTTTTCTGGTTACACATTTAGGTACATCTGCGGTGTGCAGCTACCCTAGACTATATGAAGGGTAGTACAGTGTGTCACAAAAATCCTGAGCACTCCAGTTGCAAACTCTGTGAGCAGGAACTACGGCATGATCTCCCGCACTACATCACTGAATGCCCAGTTATTAGACCTTTCAGACCAGTTGGCATGAGGTACCTGGAGCTTTGCAATTACTTTATTCACTCTCGTATCCTTGAAGATATCCTCACAGTATACCCAAAATTTGCCAGTGCAGGCTATTAAACACATGGCTCTGTATGACTAACCATCCTGCGAGATGGGGACTTGTATTACCACTGCTACCTTATTCAATCTTGTGTTGTTGATATCCTCAAAATGCATCCGGAGTCTGCCAGTGCAGACCGCTTATCACATGCCTCTGTATGACTAACCATCCTGTGTGATGGGGATTTTTTAGCATCACCTAGTTAGCTTTTTTGACACACTGTACTCCACTTCATATAGTCTAGGGTAGCTGCACTAATGCAGATGTACCTCATATCTTAAAAAAAAAAAAAAAGTCACAAAAACTAGCTGCGTGATGCTAAAATCCCCATCACACAGGATGGTTGGTGTTACAGAGGCATGTGATAAGTAGTCTGCACTGGCAAACTCTGGGTGCATTATGAGATTATCTTCATGAACACAAGAGTGAATAAGGTAGCAGTGATACTAAGAGTCCCCTTCTCGCAGGATGGTTAGTCATACAGGGTCATATGTTCAGTAGTCTGCACTTATGTCGTGTGGTGTTGGCGAAGAAAGTCTACGGAGACATTAAGCCACGTTTCACAATTCATGCCACGCTTTTGTATCAGAGATGATAATACACTGCATCGAGATTCGTAGTTACTGTCTGCCTTAATAGCAAGGAAAGACATGTAACATGATCGCGATATTTAGATATTTGCGATTGTGTTATCTCAGTTATATCCAACCAATCATACTGAAATTACAGTACTTCTTATAACTTATAATTGCCCGAAACACTATGCGTATTAGTGGTTTTAGGTATTGTATGTATTAGCTCTATCTTTATATCCTACATTATGTTTGTAGCTCATCTTGTATGTATGTACCTTTACCTGAATACAAGATCTAAATCTAAATTTAAATCTAAATGTGGATGATCGTACCACTATGGAGTCCCACTAACCCAATATTTTGTACTATTTTTTTTTTTTGTATAGTCATGAAAAAATTAAATAAAAAAACAAAACTTTCCAGGCCTAGTATAGCACACATATATGTAGAATATTAGGACTCAACTAGCGTGTATTAGACGTATGGTGGTTAGGTTAGGTCTTATTAGCAACATAAATATAAAATATTTTCCGGTTTGTCCAAATTCAATAATACAAACGTGTTACTTGTGGCGGCTCCCGTGACATCCTCACCCTCACGACACCCGTCATATTCAAGGTGGTGTCCAGGACCCGCAAGTCAGATCACTCCGGAAGAAGCTGAATACTGATTCTTGTGAGACATTCACCAACACACCACCGTCACAGCTGATAAAATAAGGCTAAAAAATAAACAGTTATCCAACCTCGTTGATAGCAGCGAGACCACTTACGAGGCCGTGAAGAGACTGAACTAGCAAGGTCATGGAGCTGTTAGCGAGGTCCCATAGGAGGCGAGGAGGAGGTTGAACGAGGTGGGCTAGCGAGATCGTGGAGTTAGAGGCAGCATCCTCTTCCTTCACGAAACAGAAACCCTGTTCCATCTCTCCCTGCCTATTGCTAAACCCTCCAGCAACGAGATCTGCCACACACAACGAAGTTTCTACCCTCTCTCGCTAATCCTGTTTCAGACAAGGACAAAAAATTCCTCCCACGCCAAAGCTCCCCACAACAAGGGCCACAGCAACCTGGAAAACTTCCACCCTCCACAAAGCGCCCAACTAGCAAAGGCCCTTTGTTCCAGACTCGTCTTGAAAAAAGACTAAACTAAACACATTCTGAGAGAAGCCCGGCACAGCTCGGACGAGGTCACCCTTCTCAATACCTCCATGTAAACAGGTCCTGGGTGACACGGGGGGGTCGTCTGTAGACACGAAGCCTGGGTGACACGGGGGGGGGGGGTCGTCTGTAGACACAAAGCCTGGGTGACACGGGGGGGTCGTCTGTAGACACGAAGCCTGGGTGACAAGGGGGGGGGGGTCGTCTGTAGACACGAAGCCTGGGTGACACGGGGGGGGGGGGGTCGTCTGTAGACACGAAGCCTGGGTGACACGGGGGGGGGGTCGTCTGTAGACACGAAGCCTGGGTGACACGGGGGGGTCGTCTGTAGACACGAAGCCTGGGTGACACAGGGGTCGTCTGTAGACAACAAGCCTGGGTGACACGGGGGGTCGTCTGTAGACACGAAGCCTGGGTGACACAGGGGAGTGATAGGGGAAGACTTATTAGAGTTAAGGCCCATAGAAAACCCACGAGTTGTGGCCACAGGTCCTCGCGGCGGAACGGACCGTGTTCGGGGATCGTAGTCCTAAGGACTCGGGTTTTATTCCCTACCGAGGCAGAAGTATACGGGCAGTGTTTCTTTCACCCTGGTGCTCCTGTACCTGTTTAAATAGGTACTTAAATAGGTTCTATGTACCTATTTACTGCTAAGTACCAATTTACCTAGCAGTAAATAGGTACCTTGGAGTTAGGCAGCCGCTAAGGGCTTCATCCTGAGGATATATATATATATATATATATATATATATATATATATATATATATATATATATATATATATATATATATATATATACACACACACACATATATATATATAGTGGTTAAGGTACCAGGTACGCCAAGGTGCATAGTGCTCTTGGCTGTCTGGGTTCGAATCCTTCTGAGGTGTGGAGTTTTCAGTTGCATATTCACAAAAATCACTAAAGATTTTTAACGCGACGGGACACCATTTTCTGCACCTGATTAGGTAAAGTGTATTACGACTTAACAACCGTCAACATCATTAAGGCTCCAGCCTGCCTTGTATGTATAATATGGGTGTGTGAGGGGGGGGGGGGCAAAGGTCCCTCCTTACTTTGTAGGTGTGAGGGGAGGCAATATCTGGCCCTCCTCGGCAATTTAGCAGTCACGCAACAAGTCTTTCCCCACCCCTATACCTCATATCCCTCCCCTCACACCCTTCCCCTAACCCCCTCCTCCTCCTCACATCCCTTCCCCTCACACCCCTCCCATCACTGCAACACCCACGGTCATTTTCTCTAACTTGGAAAACTTAACGTCCCACTTACCCTGGGAGCAATTGTTGCGTTCACCAGGGAGAAGTGCTCCATGTAGTTGATGTGGGAGAGGTCTGAGGTTGTTTGGGTCTGGTGTATTCCGGGTTTGTAGAGTCGAGCGTCTCCTCTTAAGCCCCGCCTGTCGACCGTCAATAGATCAACGCAGTGTCTCTTTTTCACGGTTTCTTAGTATATTTACATATAAAATTGTGTGTTAAATTTTCATTGACAACTTTTTGCTCTGTCCATCCCTGTGGACAGAGGGATGGACTCTTGGATCCCGCCTTTCGAGCATCGGTTGTTTACAGTAATGACTCCTGTCCCATTTCCCTATCATACCTGGTTTTAAAATTATGAATAGTTTTTGCTTCCACAACCTGCTCCTTAAGTGCATTCCATTTTCCCACTACTCTCACGCTAAAAGAAAACTTCGTAACATCCCTGTGACTCATCTGAGTTCCAGCTTCCACCCATGTCCCCTCGTTCTGTTACTATTCCGTGTGAACATTTCGTCTATGTCCACTCTGTCAATTCCCCCGAGTATTTTATACGTTCCTATCATGTCCCCCTCTCCCTTCTTCTTTCTAGTGTCGTAAGGCACAGTTCCCTCAGGCGCTCCTCATACCCCATCCCTCGTAGCTCTAGGACGAGTCTTGTTGCAAACCTCTGAATCTTTTCCAGTTTCTTTATATGCTTCTTCAGATGGGGACTCCATGATGAGGCGGCATACTCTAAGACTGGCCTTACGTAGGCAGTGTAAAGCGCCCTAAATGCCTCCTTACTTATGTTTCTGAATGATGTTCTAACTTTTGCCAGTGTAGAGTACGCTGCTGTCGTTATCTATTTATATGGGCTTCAGGAGTTAGATTAGGTGTTACGTCCACGCCCAGGTCTCTTTCTCGCGTCGTCACATGTAAGCTGTTCCCCTTCATTGTGTACTGTTCCTTTGGTCTCCAATCTCCTAGTCCCATTTCCATAACTTTACATTTGCTCGTGTTGAATTCCAGTAGCCATTTCTCTGACCATCTCTGCAACCTGTTCAGGTCCTCTTGGAGGATCCTGCAATCCTCATCTGCCACAACTCTTCTCATCAACTTTGCGTCATCCGCAAACATCGACATGTAGGACTCTACTCCTGTAAACATGTCGTTAACATATACTAGAAATAGAATTGGTCCCAGTACTGATCCTTGTGGTACTCCACTTGTTACTGTTCGCCAGTCCGACTTCTCGCCCCTTACCGTAACTCTTTGGCTCCTTCCTGTTAGGCAGTTCCTTATCCATGCTAGGACCTTTCCCCCCACCCCCGCCTGCCTCTCGAGTTTGGACAGCAGTCTCATGTGCGGTACTGTATCAAAAGCTTTTTGGCAGTCCAGAAATATGCAGTCCGCCCAACCATCTCTGTCCTGTCTTATCCTCGTTATTTTATCATAGAATTCCAGAAGGTTTGTTAGGCACGATTTCCCTTTCCAGAACCCATGTTGATGTTTGTTCACAAACCTAACGTTCTCCAGGTGTGCAACCTGTCGTAGCCTAATTATTCTTTCCAGTATTTTACAGGGGATGCTTGTCAGTGATACAGGTCTATAGTTAAGTGCTTCCTCCCTATCGCCTTTCTTGAAGATCGGTACGACATTTGCCTTCTTCCAGCAACTGGGCAATTCTCCCGACATAAGTGACTCATTAAAGATCATTGCCAGAGGCACGCTGAGGGTCTGCGCTGCTTCTTTTAGTATCCACGGTGATACTTTGTCTGGTCCAACTACTTTAGTTTCATCTAGAGTTGTCAACTGTTTCATTACCTCCCCTGCTGTCACCTCTATATCTGATAGTCTTTCATCGAGAGTAAACCCTTCCAACAATGGGAACCACTCAGGCTCGGTAGTGAACACTCCATGGAAACTGGCATTCAGTGCCTCGCAGATTTCCTTGTCACTTTCAGTATATGCCCCCCCCCCCCCTGTTTTCCTTAGTCTTGTCACTTGGTCGTTCACCGACATTTTTCTTCTTATATGGCTGTGTAGTAACTTAGGTTGCTTTTTGCTTTGTTTGCAATATCGTTCTCATAGTCCCTTTCCGATGTTCGTCTTATGGTAATGTAATCGTTCCTAGCTCTGTTGCATCTGATCCTGTTGTCCTCTGTCCTTTGTCTTTTGTACTTCCTCCACTCCCGCATGCTGGCCATTTTTGCTTCCTGACACTGTCTATTAAACCATGGGTTATTATATTCCTTCTTATTTTTTCCCTTTTACTGTTGGTATAAATCTCTCTTCGGCCTCCTGGCATTTCTGTATGACTAGGTTCATCATATCTTGGACTGTTTTTCCTCTAATTTCTTCCTTCCACGGCACTTCACCCAGATAGTCCCTTATCCTCTTATAGTCCCCTTTCCTGTAGCCAACTCTCCTTTCCCACAAGTTTGAATTCCATCATGTAGTCAAAGACTAGGACACACTGGTCACTGGCCCCTAGAGGTATTTCATGCTCCAAATTCTCGATATCTTCTACGTTCTGGGTGAAAATCAGGTCTAATAGGCTTGGTGCATCTCCTCCTCTTTCTCTTGTGTCTTCCTTCACATGTTGTGTTAGGAAATTCCTGTCTATAACATCTACTAACTTTGCGCCCCACGTTTCGTCCCCTCCAGGGGGATTCCTTGATTCCCAGTTTATCTCTCCATGATTTAGGTCCCCCATGATCAGCAGCTTCGCTCTAATTCTGTGGGCTAGTGTTGCTGCCTTCTGCAGTTCATCTATACATGCCTTGTTGTCATCATACTCCTGCCTGGGTCTTCTACTGTTTGGTGGGGGATTGTAGATTACCAAGATCACAATCTTCCTCCCATCTACTGTCAGCGTTCCATGTATGAAGCTTGTGCACTCATTGGTACACTGAGTACCAATGGAACTCAGTGTGTGTGTGTGTGTGTGTGTGTGTGTGTGTGTGTGTGTGTGTGTGTGTGTGTGTGTGTGTGTGTGTGTGTGTGTGTGTGTGTGTGCATGCGTGCATGCATGTGTGTGCATGCGTGCATGCATGTGTGCATGCGTGCATGCATATGTGCATGCGTGCATGCATGTGTGCATTCACGTCCCCTAGCAGAGAGTGGGAAGCGTCCCCCTGACGGCTTTAACTAACCTATTTAGGTAATCTGAATAAGTACAGCTGAGACCAAGGGTAGAGTTGGCGCGGAGGAAGGTAGCTAGGCCCCTGGAAGCTGGCTGCCTATCCCCGACTAGATTTAACTGGGATAGTTGGACCTTGGAGAGAGAGAGAGAGAGAGAGAGAGAGAGAGAGAGAGAGAGAGAGAGAGAGAGAGAGAGAGAGAGAGAGAGAGAGAGAGAGAGAGAGTCACTCCTGCCACAGACTCTTCAGTATTCCTGCGAGGTTTTGCTCTCTCTCTCTCCTGTGTGTGCGGAATTTCCCAATGAGAATGCTCCAAGGATGATGGTCTCTTATCATCCTCTTTAGTGCTACTCTTAAGGCTCCTCTTCTTCTTCCTCTTAGTGCTGCTTCTCCTCTTCTTAAAGTTCTTCCTGTTCGGAGTCCTCCAGTTCCAGCTCCTCGCCCATCTCTTAAAATATTGATTAGGTTCGCAATCTATTTCTGGTATAATCATGGAAGATTATGGCCATGATCTTCCAGCTTCAGAGAACCGGTTTCTGTTCCTCTCCCTCTCTCCCTATCCTTCTCCCTCGCCTCTTCCATTTTCCTTTCATGCGTGTCAGATATTTCTGATAAAAAATTGGCAGCTTCACTATGAGAAAATTTCAAGTGCTGTTATCCAGAAAATTCTGCAATCTTGCGGGAGGTTAACCGTGATTTACATTAGTTCTCCAGTGTTGCCTCCACTGTGTTTCCTCTAGTGTACTGCCTCGGTGTTGCCTCCACTGTGTTTCCTCTAGTGTACTGCCTCAGTGTTACACTGTGTGCTATTTCCAATGGGTTATCTCTGTTTTATCAGTGTGTTACATCCTGTAGGTAACTTTCAGTGTTGCCAAGAGTGTATTACGCACTGTGGTGTTAACAGCTTCAGTGTTGGCTACAGAATATTACGCCAAGTATGCTGCCACCACCACTATCATCTCCGTCGCTTCCACCAACAACCACCACCACCATTACCACCCCCGCATCCACTGGCATTTCCACCAATACCTCCACCGCCATTATCACCACCACCATCACCATATTTCCTCCAAGTCGCAAAAATACCAGGGAACCAATATCGTGAGCGGTACATTCCAAGGGCTGCCCCAGCCGTCTTCCCCTTCAGCGTGCTGGAGCCTCAAGCGCCCACATTCACCATCTCTTTGAGCATCTTCACTCCAGTGGGATTCCTCGCCTGAGGACAGAGGCTTGCGGGAGCACCTACCCTCCAGGAACTAGGCCATTTTCCCCTCAAGCTTTGCTGATATTGGTTAGAAAGAGAGGTGAGGGGGAGAGAGGGTAAGGGGAGGGGGTGGCTTACCAGACCACGCGTCTGATCTCATTTACTCTTAGAGAGGGTGTTCTGATTGTCATTCACACTTGACGAGCGGGTTCTGATTGTCATTCATACTTGACGTGGGTGTTCTTGCTCTCACACACCACTCTGGGAAGGGTGTTCAGGTTCTTAATCTCTGCGCATGAAGAGGTTCTGGGCGTCTCTCACCCTTGAGGAAGGTGTTTAGCTCTCTCACCCTGTGGAGGGTAAAGGGTGGATCTGGGTGGACTAATCCAACGGGACCAATTTGGTTGCGTTGTAGATAGCTCAGGATGCTTAGTCCTGGAACGTCGGGATTGTGAATGTATCGCCTGACTTTTGTTACATCGTCTGTCTTCTGGCCGTGTGCAGGCGTTGATCACGTACAGGAGCCTGTGAGACGAGCAGGCGTTGATCACGTACAGGAGCCTGTGAGACGAGCAGGCGTTGATCACGTACAGGAGCCTGTGAGACGAGCAGGCGTTGATCACATGCAGGCGTTGATCACGTACAGGAGCCTGTGAGACGAGCAGGCGTTGATCACGAGCAGGCGTTGATCACGAGCAGGCGTTGATCACGTACAGGAGCCTGTGAGAGGTGTGCAGCTAGTATATCCCCTCGTTGTAATTTAGGATAACATGGGTAGGTAAGTGCCCTATTTTGAACTCGTTGGATTATTTGGAGACATTTGACATATGGCGGAGAATGGGTATTTCAGTCCTGGTTTAGTGATTACCGCGAAGTTACGTAGTTAATGTTACGTTGGCCTGCGGTGCTGGCCACTACCTGAGAGGACACGCGTCTTTGCTCTTGATCACTGTTCTTTCATACCTGGCAAAATTCTTCATTCAAGCTATTTAATCCCCTAATATCGTGTTATTGGTCTTGATGGCAATGATCTTTTCACTAATACATACACCGCCTTTTTTGAATAACAGTAACCCTATTGTGCCAATTTAAAACATTTCTGGGTCAGTGGTGATTCTTACTTTACATTCCCAGCAGGCTATTAGTGCTAGCTCTGTGTTCGCTTTCCTAGCTACAGTTGGGCTTCGATTGGAGGGTTACCAAACAGTCCTCACATTAAAAGCATTATAGTTCCATAATTGTTTGGTTCACCTGTGTTGAACAGCCTTCTTCTCACGATGAAATGACTGCTAGTGAGGATCGAAGGCAGTCTTGTGTTGTTGGAACACTGGTGGGGAAATCATATATATATATATATATATATATATATATATATATATATATATATATATATATATATATATATATATATATATATATATATATATTCAGAGCCTCAAGAGCAGAAAAGTAGTATATCACTGTCAGGGTGTGGGGCAGCCTAGGTGGGCAAGTGTGGTGTGTGTGTGTGTGTTTACTAGTTGTGTTTTTGCGGGGGTTGAGCTTTGCTCTTTCGGCCCGCCTCTCAACTGTCAATCAACTGTTTACTAACTACTTTTTTTTTTTTTCTCCACACCACACACACACCCCCCCCCCCCCCAGGAAGCAGCCCGTGACAGCTGACTAACTCCCAGGTACCTATTTACTGCTAGGTAACAGGGGCACTTAGGGTGAAAGAAACTTTGCCCATTTGTTTCTGCCTCGTGCGGGAATCGAACCCGCGCCACAGAATTACGAGTCCTGCGCGCTATCCACCAGGCTACGAGACCCCCTAAGTGTGTGTGTGTGTGTGTGTGTGTGTGTGTGTGTGTGTGTGTGTGTGTGTGTGTGTGTGTGTGTGTGTGTGGAGCTCCCTGCCTTCTCTACCCGCCCACATTCTCCCTCCCATATTCCCATGCCACTTAAGACACACCCACTGCATTACAATTACATAATGGAGCAGCTGTAATGTGGCCGGTCTTGGACCCGCTCGCAGCTGTGCACTGTGGCTTTGGACTGGTGGTTAGGGAGGAGGAGGAGGAGGTAGGAGATAGTTGCCAGGAAACAAGGGAGAGAGCAAAAGAAGGGAGGAGAATGGAGAGAGCGCTCAGCTATACGTAGTATATGTATACTCTAATTCCTGCTATACATAGTATATGTATACTCTGATTCCTGCTATACATAGTATATGTATACTCTGATTCCTGCTATACATAGTGTGTGCATGTATACTCTAATTCCAAGACACAATGGAGAGTGATTCAAGCAACGTTTCTCATGGTTCAATTTTGTATTAATTATTTTATGTGAGAATTTTTGAAAGGAGAATAAGATCGTTGCTTTTCCTTAGACGCCAGCTGGCTCCACCACTCACATCCTATAGGACGCCAGCTGGCTCCACCACTCACATCCTATGTGACACCAAGTGACTTATCCTTCATAACTCCATAGGACGTCACCTGGCGCTTCATCCCTAATCCTATATAACACCAGCTGGCTCTTTCGATCTAGTTCATTCGTCCTCATTCCCCTAAGAGGAAAGCTGGCTCAGTTTTCCTGTTACAAGACGCCAGCTGGTTCATCAGCCTTTCTTTTACATGACTCCAACCGATTCCGCGTTTCCTACGGACGCCAGATGGCTCCACCACTCACATCCTATGGGACGCCAGATGGCTCCACCACTCACATCCTATGGGACGCCAGATGGCTCAGTCGCAATATATCCAAAGTTCGCCAGACGGTTCTGTCCCCCCTTTCCCCTCCAATGAACACCAGCTGGCGCTGCTTTCCTCCCCAGGAACCATGTCTCATCTGTCCTAATCTTTTACAATGCCAGCTGGTTCTCGTATATTAAAATCTTAGGAAGCTAGCTGGCTCTTCCTGTCCTGTTTCTCTAGGAGCCAGATAGATCTTACTCCTCACTGCTTAGAACTTAAGACGTCATCTGGCTCAGATGGCATCTTAGGATGCCACCTGACTCATCCTTCTCCTCCTTAAACACCAGCAGGATTCTCCTCCCCTAGGATGCCATCTGGCTCTTCATCTCCTGCCCCCAGGACGTCAGCTGGTTTCGCTGCTCTCATGCAGAACACCAGCTGTCTTCTCAGTCTTCCCTGGGCTAGGGGGCAAGGCTGGCTGGCTTCATTTCATCTCTGGCCAGCGAGACGTGAACACTATTGACATAGAAGCTTAATGACAGATGCTGCCTTCTCCGTCTCTACCTGCCTCCATCTCTATCTCCCTCCATCTCCATTCTTTTCCTTTCAATAATCCTTCTTTCCTACCTTTGTCTTCACTCCTTTTCCTCTCCCTCCACCTGTTCCTTTTTCTCTCCGTCACAGTGAGGATGTCTTTCCAAGGCTTTTTCCATATCATTTGTGTGGAATTTGGCTGAATCAGTAATAGCAAATTCTGCTCACAATCACCTTGTTGACTTAATAGATGACTCGGGTTATGGAGGTTTCAGAGGACGAGTCTGCCATTGTTTACGATTGGCCACTCGTGAACAATGCACATAGATGCCAGGTATATAGTGGTGTTAGATGCCAGGTATATAGTGGTGTTAGATGGCAGGTATAATAACAATACCTAGACGACGTATCAACCTACCCTTTCTCCCGGCCGACCGGGAGCCGGTCGGCCGAGCGCACAGCACACTGGACTTGTGATCCTGTGGTCCTGGGTTCGATCCCAGGCGCCGGCGAGAAACAATGGGCAGAGTTTCTTTCACCCTATGCCCCTGTTACCTAGCAGTATAATAGGTACCTGGGTGTTAGTCAGCTGTCACGGGCTGCTTCCTGGGGGTGGAGGCCTGGTCGAGGACCGGGCCGCGGGGACACTAAAAAAAAAAACGAAATCATCTCAAGATAAAATCATCTTCTGGTTAGCTGAAAGGTTGGATTTTTAACGGAGTGGTAGATCAAGAGAACGTGCTAGTATGGTCGCGAGGTTCACCCACAGCGGATGTTCAATCCCCAACGTTCTCGCTGAAAAACACGATTGTACGTATGTTAATAGAGGTCTTCTTCCCAAGGCCAACTACTGACCTCCGCCAGGATGCCACCCACAACAGTTCCCTGGTAACTGTATACTGCTAGGTGAACATAGACATCATGAAATGTGCCCAACCATCTCTATCCTCCCCGGGGTCCCTCGGTTATGAGCCGGGGGACGAAGCCAACTAAGCTACAGGACCTTGAACATTATACTGCCGCACGCATATGTAAGGAACTTTAAACAAGTTGATACTCTTAACTGCAGGAACTTAATTATCGTGCCATAATTACCCGTCATTCGGTTAATTATGACTCAAGTCAAACGACTTTGGACTTGGTCAGGACTTGGTTGACCTGGAGGGATGTCTGTGGGGCCGAGGAGCACCACAGTAACGGGGGGGGGATGTCTGTGGGCCGAGGAGCACCACAGTAACGGTGGGGGGATGTCTGTGGGGCCGAGGAGCACCACAGTAACGGGGGGGGGGGATGTGGGCTCGTTCACTTGGTAGAACTCGTGAAATGTCCAGGAAATACAAGTTTGTAATTCCCAAGTCCTGGAAAGTTTAGGAAACCCGACCGTCAAGCATGCGGCTCACTTTATCTAGTTTCTTGCTAAGATAATTTCTTAATTATTATATTAACAGCTATGTTAATAGTTATGTTAATACCTTGTTTCCACCCAAACTTCTGCATATGATTGTTTAGTCTAACCTATGAACGCGCGCGCGCGCAAACACACACACACACACACACACACACACACACACACACACACACACACACACACACACACACACACACACACACACAATCTCACACACATACACACAATCTCACACACACACACTCACACACACACACACTCACACACACACACACTCTCTCACACACACACACACACACACACACACACACACACACACACACACACACACACACACACACACACACACAATAGGGAATTGACAGGGTTGATAAAGACAGGCTGTTATCACAAGGGGCACACGCACTAGGGGACATAGGCGGAAACTGAGTGCCCAAATGAGCCACAGAGATATTAGAAAGAACTTTTTTAGTGTCAGAGTGGTTGACAAATGGAATGCATTAGGAAGTGATGTGGTGGAGGCTGACTCCATACACAGTTTCAAGTGTAGATATGATAGAGCCCAATAGGCTCAGGAACCTGTACACCTGTTGATTGACAGTTGAGAGGCGGGACCAAAGAGCCAGAGCTCAACCCCCGCAAGCACAACTAGGTGAATACAACTAGGTGAGTACACACACACACACACACACACACACACACACACACACACACACACACACACACACACACACACACACACACACACACACACACACACACTTCCTACTAGGAAGTGATGTGGTGGAGGCTGACTCCATACACAGTTTCAAATGTAGATATGATAGAGCCCAGTAGGCTCAGGAATCTGTACACCAGTTGATTGACAGTTGAGAGGCGGGACCAAAGAGCCAAAGCTCAACCCCCGCAAGCACAATTAGGTGACAATTAGGTGAGTACACACACACACACACACACACACACACACACACATTAATAGGATAACGACAGCAGCGTACTCTACACTGGCAAAAGTTAGAACATCATTCAGAAACCTAAGTAAGGAGGCATTTAGGGCGCTTTACACTGCCTACGTAAGGCCAGTCTTAGAGTATGCCGCCTCATCATGGAGTCCCCATCTGAAGAAGCATATAATGAAACTGGAAAAGGTTCAGAGGTTTGCAACGAGACTCGTCCCAGAGCTACGAGGGATGGGGTATGAAGAGCGCCTGAGGGAACTGTGCCTTACGACACTAGAAAGAAGAAGGGAGAGGGGGGACATGATAGGAACGTATAAGATACTCAGAGGAATTGACAGAGTGGACATAGACGAAATGTTCACACGGAATAGTAACAGAACGAGAGGACATGGATGGAAGCTTGAAACTCAGATGAGTCACAGAGATGTTAGGAAGTTTTTCTTTTAGCGTGAGAGTAGTGGGGAAATGGAATGCACTTCAGGAACAGGTTGTGGAAGCAAATACTATTCATAATTTTAAAACCAGGTATGATAGGGAAATAGGACAGGAGTCATTGCTGTAAACAACCGATGCTCGAAAGGCGGGATCCAAGAGTCAATGCTCGATCCTGCAGACACAACTAGGTGAGTACAACTAGGTGAGTACACACACACACTCACACACACACACACACACACACACACACACACACACACACACACACACACACACACACACACACACACACACACACACACCAGGTGACCCGGGGTCAACATGAGACACAGGCAATACACGGCTCCTGCTGCTGCTTCCTGCTCACTCCTGAACCTGCATTAATCGGGGGATTAAGATGGTGGCCTGCCAGGGAGGATTTGATGTCACTAATGACAGCTCCTGGAGCAGCTCGTTTATGTGTGGAGGCTCTCGTGTGGAGGCTCTCGTGTGGAGGCTCTCGTGTGGAGGCTCTCGTGTGGAGGCTCTCGTGTGGAGGGTCTCGTGTGGAGGCTCTCGTGTGGAGGCTCTGGTGTGAAGGCTCTTGTTTGTAGGCTCTGGTGTGAAGGCTCTCAACGATGTCTCCCACAATCTCAGGTCTCTACCACTTTAAGCTCAACTTAAGTAGTAAGCACAATTAGTTGCGTTCATTATATGACAAAGATTACAGGGAAGACGAGACGCCCCAAACGCAGCCCCATCCTTTCACTACACTTAGGTAACTACACTTAGGCAACTATATTTAAGTAACTACACTTAACTACACTATACCGGGTGTACCCAAAATGAGGCAGATGTTGAGAAGATAGCGTATGTGGTGCCCCTAGGGGCTAGTGACCACTGCAGTATCGTACATAATGCTAAACGAGTTGGATAGAGGAAGACACACGCTGGGGCCTATGAGAGACTAGAGACGAGGCTACAGTAAAGTCTGGGACTTTTTGAGTGAAGTCTAAGTGGGCAAGGGGGAGGACTGGAAGGGGAGGAACAACCGTGGACATCTTCAAGAGGAAACTAGATTGTTTCCTCCAAGGAGTGCCGGACCAAGCGGGCTGTGGTGGGTATGTGGACCTGCGGCCCGCTTCAAGCAACAGCCTAGTGGACCAAACTCTCACAAGTCAAGCCTGGCCTCGGGTCGAGCTTGGTCAGTAGAAGAACTCCCAGAACCCCATCAACCAGGAGACAAATCAAATGTGGTTATGAAAGTTATTTCTTAAAAATACACAGATGGCACGAAGCTGCGCACCCCACCCAAGGCGGAGGTAGATGAGAAAGGCCTGGTAAACCGCTGGTTTAATAGGCAATACACAAAAGAGAAGGATAGGATAAAAAAGGTATGGACAAATTACAGATAGCTAAGAGCAGAGGAAAATAGAGATGCACTAGAGAGAGCCAGAAATGATTACACCAGAGCAAGGAGGGAAGCCAAGGGATAAATCGAAAACGACATTGCAGTAAAAGTAAGGATCAACCAAAGTTGTTTTATAGCCATACGAGGAGAAACACGACAGGGAGAGACCATGGGCCAGATTCACGAAAGCACTTACGCAAGCACTTACGAACGTGTACATCTTTACTCAATCTTTCACGGCTTTGGTTACATTCATTAAACAGTTTAAAAGCATGAAAACTTCCCATTAAACTGTTGTTATTGTTATAAATAGCCTCCTGGTGCTTCCGAGCTCATTAACTGTTCAATAATTGGAAACAAAGCCGCCAGAGATTGAGAAAAGATGTACAGGTTCGTAAGTGCTTGCGTTAGTGCTTTCGTGAATCTGGCCCCTGTGATCAGGTTAAAGAGTCTAGGGGGAAAAGTGTCACCGAAAACGACAAGGCGTGCGAGGAACTCTACAAAACATTTCAAGCCTTCACAAAGGAACCAGAGTTGAGCGATGAAAGGCCAGAGGAAACACTGGATGACGTAGTAGTCACACTGGAAGAGGTTAAAAATCACCTGAAGAAACTAGATGCTGCAAAATTAATTGAGACAAGACTTAATATCACCATGGCTGCTGAAGGAGGCTGCAGTGCGGCTTTGTCACCGCTAGCTGATGCTTTAAATAAAACACCGGAAGAAGGAAATCTCCCAGTATTCTGGAAAAAGGCAAACGTAGTCCCAATATTCATGAAAAGGACAGAGTCACTGACGAGTATTCCGTGTAAAGTGCTGGAGAGAGTAACCAGGTTGAGAATAATGGAGCACCTGGAGAAAATAAACTTAGTAACACAAGTACAACATAGATTTAGAAGAGGAAAGTCATGTTTGACAAACTTTATCGAGTTCTATGACAAGGTTACTCAAATAAAACAGGGAAAAAAAGAAGGCTGGGGTAGATTGCATTTTCCTAGACTTAAAAACATTTGATAGTGTTCCCCACGAAAGACTGGTTTACAAGATGAAGAAGCAAGCTGGGATATTTGGGAAGGCACTGAATTGCGTAAGGCCTGTGCCTAGGTCGAGGTCGAGGTCTCGAGTTGGTGGAATGTAACAAGTGGGGTTCCCAAGGCTAGGTTCTGGGACCACTGCTGTTCCTAATTTATGTGAATGATCTTCTCGAGAGAGAGTGAGCTCGTATATGTCAATGTTTGCAGAAGATGCAAAGATAATGAGGAATGTAAACACAGAGGATGCCTATAGAATGTTGCAGGAAGGTATTGATGAAGTACAGAAGTGGGCAAACAAGTGGATACTGAAGTTCAATCTCAATAAGTGTAAGATAATCAAGATCGGGGGGGGGGGGAGGGGAAAGGAGACCAGAAGATGTCTACACCATGAATGGAAAGCAACTAAACGAATCCCAAAGAGAATGAGAGTTGGAAGTGGATATAATTCCAACACTAACAACAGAGGCACACACAGGAAGGGTGACATCGGCAGCATATGTGACGCTGGTAAACATTACAGCATCGTTTAGAAACTTAAATCAGAACTCTTTCAAGTCAATCTTCACTGCTATAGCATGACCAATACTGGAATATGCAGCACCGGCATGGACTCCATACCTTGTGAAGCATAAAACTAAAATTGACAAGTACAGAGGTTTGTACCAGAGGCAAGAAGATTAAGCTATGAGGATAGGTTGAATTAACTGAACTTCACAACCCCGGAGGACAGAAGAAACAGAGGCATGACCACAACATACAAGATACTCAGGGGAATAGACTAGGTGAACAAGGAAATCATCTTTAAACTGAAAGTAGGACAAGAGGGCACTCGTGGGAGCAAGTAAGGAAATACATTGACTTGTTGACCACCCATACCTTGAGGTTATCTTGAGTTGATTTCGGGGCTTTAGTGTCCCCGAGGCCCGGTCCTCGACCAGGCCTCCACCCTGAGGAAGCAACCCGTGACAGCTGACTAACACCCAGGTACCTATTTTACTGCTAGGTAACAGGGGCATAGGGTGAAAGAAACTCTGCCCATTGTTTCTCGCCGGTGCCCGGGATCGAACCCCGGACCATGTCCAGTGTGCTGTCCGCTCGGCCGACCGGCTCCCATATCTAGTATGGGTGGTCAACAAGTGGATGCACTGAAAAAAGAAGTTGTGGAAGTCACCTTCATCCACAAGTTTAAGAACAGATTCGACACAGAATTTGAAGGTCAGAATAGTTAAACTATAACGCAACAGGTACAACAAGGCTACTAGATGGGGTATAAAGAGCTAGACCTCACTCCCTCGTAGTCACTGATAGGTAAGCGCAAGAGTAACTACACTTAGGTAATTATAAGTAGATAATTACACTTAGGTCTCAACATTTAGGTAATTACACCTAGGTAATTACACACGCACACATCGACGACACTCGACCAACCAACGTAAGCTCTCAATGGCTCAAAGAAGGGTAATTAATTATTGTTTACCCGACCCAACACAGCTTTACCTAAAGCGATAATTGACGCAGGAAACCTTTTGAAATATGAACACAAATTTATCCACGATTATACAAATACAGGAACTTTTTGCAATTAAAGCGGAGAGTGAAATACATACTAGAAGGACGACATTAATACTCACACACACACAGATTTACCTGAATTTACCCGAGGGCTACCCCCTCTATCTAGTACCCACGGATGGGACAGAAAGCTGGCGGCTTGTCAAAGGTCCACAAATTTTTCTAGTCAATTTTTTTCCAACTAGATTTTGAAGTAAAATAATACCTTTACCGCTTTGGCGGGTAGGTTGTCCCATGGGTTTATGACCCTGTGGGTGAAAATCATTTCCTGTTTTCTGTCCAACATTGTGGCTTGATGAGATGGATGCAGTTGCTCCATGTTTGTGTTGCAAGTGACCTTATAAAAATGTGGCCTCGATTAATATCCTCCAGTTTTTTTTTCAGAATGTTAAAAGCTTGTATGAGATCGCCCTGTCATATGCCTGGTTTGCCGTGGTGTCGACCATGTGGTCCTCAACCTTTCCTGGTATGAGAATCCACTCAGCTCTGGGATTATTGTTGCCGCTCTGCGTTGTATCTTCTAGGAAACAGATGTCCTTCTGAAGATGAGGTCTCCATGCTTCAATACACAAGTCCAAATGCGAAGGACACACTAGAAATGTGTAAAGTTGAATAACCACTTTCTTTTCCTTCAAGTCCAAGGTTCGTTTGACTATTCCTAGGTGTGCGTGCGTGCGTGCGGCCGAGAGTTTGTGAACACGCGCGCGTCTGACTGACGTTAAGACAACAAACTTTAAGTCTGGCAAACCTACATCAAAACTATCTTTAGCTTCGGAAAAAGTTGATGAGAGAGAAGGTAAGAGCAAGATGGGGCGGGGAGGGGAGATGAGAGCCAGGTGGAGAGAGAGGAGAGATAAGAGACAGATGGAGTGAGAGTGAGAGAGAGAGAGAGAGAGAGAGAGAGAGAGAGAGAGAGAGAGAGAGAGAGAGAGAGAGAGAGAGAGAGAGAGAGGGGGGGGGGGGGGGATTAAGAGACAGATGGGTGAGAGAGAGAGGAGAGATAAGAGACAGGTGGTCGCCACCACACACACACACACACACACACACACACACACACACACACACACACACACACACACACACACACACACACACACACACACACACACACACGGGGCAGGTAAAGTCATAATATTGTCTGTGATTAATATTCCCACAAACAATAGCAGATATTACCAGGAATTTGTAATTCAGAAATATTTACAAGCGATAAATTGACGCAGTAAAGGGATCACTTTCCCTCTCGTCCGCCAGGTGGCAGTCGCCTGCATAAAGAAAAGTTTACGCATTTTCCCGCGCAATATTTGAGAGAGCAAAACAAAAATACTTTTCAAGTAATCTTTTTTATGTTGATAACGCACTTGTTGACTTTTATGAATACCCAACGTTCAATCTCTCAAATGTTCAAGCCAAAACATTTTCAGAACACTTTATTTCACATGTTTTGGTGACCAAATAACACTGCTATTACATGTTCACATTACATGTTCACATTACATGTTCACATTACATGTTCACATTACATGTTCACATTACATTACATGTTCTTATCCTTTGTCAAGTGTTCCCTGATGTTCTTACGTAATAGTGTATTCTTATAAGGGAGCCGGTCGGCCGAGCGGACAGCACGCTGGACTTGTGATCCTGTGGTCCTGGGTTCGATCCCAGACGCCGGCGAGAAACAATGGGCAGTGTTTCTTTCACCCTATGCCCCTGTTACCTAGCAGTAAAATAGGTACCTGGGTGTTAGTCAGCTGTCACGGGCTGCTTCCTGGGGGTGGAGGTCTGGTCGAGGACCGGGCCGCGGGGACACTAAAAGCCCCGAAATCATCTCAAGATAACCTCAAGATAACCTCAAGGGGGTTACTGTCGCATGTGTTCTCATGCTAAATGAGCCACGAGCACCCACAATAAGGAAGGATCTCAGAGACATTTGACTGGTAACCAACTGAAACTTTTGGTCTTCCCCCGGTGCTACTTGAGCCTGAAAGTGTTATGTTCAGGGCTCCGATGGTGCAAGTGAATTAAATATTGTTATCCACAGTATGGTGGTTAGCAATACGCATTTATATGTATATATATATATATATATATAGCCTAACACCGTCATCCTATATGAAATATATATATACACAAGGTCTTCTCTAAGTACTCATTATTTTCTTCTCCGAGGCTATGGGTCCCTACACTTGTACCAGAGGTGGTACCCCTTTTAGGTATAATATACATATGTCGAACCTAATAGCCAAAACACACTACTCGGCCTAGTATGCAAGACTCGATTTGCCTAATAGCAGAGTTATTTTCATTATTTAAAAAAAAATCCAATTGGTTTATTTGAATTATTATTATATTAAGAACATGAATTACTGACTTAGTTATGTTAGTTTAGGTTAGGTTAAGAGAGGTTAGGTTAGGTTAGGTTAGGTTAAGAGAGGTTAGGTTAGGTTTGGTCATATTTTTACGTTAGTTTTAACTCAAAAAGAAAAATCATATCATTGAATTAGTGTTCCATGTGTTCCATTAGTCTGCCTCCGAGCTGAGGACAAATTGGGGGAACTTTGACAAGCCGCCGACTTCCTGTTGTCATCGAGGCCACTAGTATTAGTGGCCCTCAGGTAAATTAAGTAAATATATGTAAAATGTAATGTAATGCTTTTCATTTCATAAGAAAATTAGAAAAATATATAACTTCAGGAAGACTCGGCTTATTAGACAAATCGGGCCTTGCATACTAGGCCAAGTACTGCGTTCTGGCTATTAGGTTATCCAGTAATGTAGAATAACAGAGTGAAAAACGAAAGGTTAACACCTTAAAAAACAACTTTAAAGCTTAAAAAAGTTAGCTGTTAACCTTTCATTTTTCACTGTGGTTATTCTGCATGTATATGTATGTACATTCTGCCACCGAGCTCGGCAAAGGCATAATCTTGTTTAACCCCTCCCACAATCCCGTCAAACAAGGTCATTTTATCCTACTTTGCAATATTTAGTTTAAAAAATAACTGTTGTCTCCAGCTCTTCCAAAATCCGATTAAACTAGAATATTAGTTATCATTTTTTTTCTGAACCAAATCATACCAAAAAAGATTTACTGTATTTTTCCATAATAACAATAAAATTAGTAAAATCACAAACCATATAAACGACCATCTGTTCAATGGAGTCCATATCAGGAATTCGGTTTAAGGGGACCAATTTGTATGGGTTTAGCTACGATCCCAGCTTCCCAAGTGATACGGTTAATACCGGCGGTTTTCCCGAATCCGGTCAAATTGAATATCTTAGGCAGCTATTAATCAGTCCGGATCTTGCCTGCCTTGGTTTGGAGAGACTTTGCTAATTATGGTTCCTCTTAATTGGCCTTTACTTAGCACCCACTGGAGGGGCGTACGATATTGGAGGGGGGAAGGGAGCGAGGGAAGGAGGGATGAATTATGGTAGGGAAAGAAGAAGAAGGGAGGGAAGGAAGAGAGAAGGGAGGGAGGAAAGGAAGGAAGGATAGGTAGGGATGGAGGAAGAGAGAGAAAATAGACCACTGCAACAGCCCTCTCTCCAATAAGCTCATATAGCAATGAGATGGATAATAATTACCTTAGTTATAGGATGAGAGCTACGCTCGTGGTGTCCCGTCTTCCCAGTACTCTTTGAAACTACTGAAGGTTTTGGGCTCCACCACCTTCTCGCTTAGTTATATGTGTGACATGTCATTCACCTGGGCTGTATTTCAAGACTACTCATAGCCCTGGAAACACAAACCTTAACTGTCTCTATTTTCCGCTTGTTACAACTTGTAATAAAGTTGTTACAACTTGGCTTAACGTGTTTATGACGTATTAGAACGTTGTTACAACTTGCTATATTGGTTGTTATAACTGGTTAGGTGTTAGAACTTGTTCGAACGTTGTACTAACGTCGTAGTTTCGGTGTGTGTTTGGCGGGAGCCCAGTCGATAGAGCGTCGGCCTCACACACGCGGGGTCCATGGTTCGAGACCCTTGCAGCCCAAGTGGATGGAAGACACAGATTAAGTTGCAGTGTTTAAAGGGCCTTTGAATGCATGCATAACAGATGTATTAATTATCTTCCCCAAGTTTAAGCCAATACCAGCTAGTGCTGGTGACTATCTCTTCCAAGAAGAGATAATAATACAGCATTCATCATTATTGTAATACATCATTGATGTATTAGATCTTAATACATCATCCCAGAGTCTGCGAAATAAACTTTGAATAATTTTTGTCTATTTCTTTGTTACCACTCATAAGGAAAACTTCCCACTGAGAATACTAACGGTCTTTGTTATTTCGCACATATTCTCCAGTCATGTGAACTGGAGAACATGTTCTCCATAGTCATCTGTGTGAACCTTCCGTTCAGGATACTTCCTTTCATCTCCCACTTGCCGTAAAAATTCATGGATCAATCTGTATGCAGTTTTAGGCATGTCCTCCAGCGACCAGAAGTGAGGGAGGCATCCTTCGTCAGACTGACTCTCCTGCCTGCTTCCTCTCCAGAGGGTGTGGAGCCAAGAGGCGTGTCCCGAATGCTCGCTCCCAGCCCCACACACACACACAGGGGCCTCGTAGCCTGGTGGATAGCGCGCAGGACTCGTAATTCTGTGGCGCGGGTTCGACCCCCGCACGAGGCAGAAACAAATGGGCAAAGTTTCTTTCACCCTGAATAATGAGAAGACTGTTACCTAGCAGTAAATAGGTACCTGGGAGTTAGTCAGCTGTCACGGGCTGCTTCCTGGGGTGTGTGTGTGTGTGGTGTGGGGGAAAAAAAAAAAAAAAAAAAAAAAAGTAGTTAGTAAACAGTTGATTGACAGTTGAGAGGCGGGCCGAAAGAGCAAAGCTCAACCCCCGTAAAAAAAAAACACAAAAACACAACTAGTAAACACACACACACACACACACACACACACACACACACACACACACACACATTTCCAGCAGTCATCTGTGTGTGGTGTTGAATTAATTAGGTCAGTGTGTGTGGGTTTCCCAAGCCAGTCTCTCCACCACTGTCACTAACCAGTACCAGTACCACCACCATCACCACCACTACCACCCCACTCTGCCTTAGCCATCATTACTATAGCATGAGCTTCACTACCACCTCACCTCGATTATCACTACCAACACCCCCATATACCCACCATTATGCCTCCAACATTATCAATTTCACCATCACCACCAGGATAACCTCTACCAAAACCTTTATCACCAATACCATAATTTTAATTAATCATACTACCACAACCACCACCACCACTATCACCAACGTCACCACTATCGCCACCACCACCACCGTCACCACTATCACAACCACCATTCAGTGAGGACGACCACTTGCTCTCTAATAAGTAATTATCAACCTAAGGTTTTAAAATAAATTCTGGGGTGGAGCTTTAATGAAAAGGACAATCTTATATATATATATATATATATATATATATATATATATATATATATATATATATATATATATATATATACCCTGTCTACCCAACTACCTGTTCTGGTAGGTACAGCGACGGCCTTGCTTCTTGCAGGTCGACGTTCGATTCCTGATGGTCTAAGGAGTTAGACACTATTCCTTCACGCCGTCCTCATATCCCTTAAATGTGCTATACAGTCATAATGGCACCGTGCTTTCTCCTCATAACTTACGTCCCTTCCTCATAATTTGTGAGCACGACAAGGAGGTAAAGAGGAGGTGTTCTGTGTGTACACACACTTTACATTAACGACAAATAACTATAATCAACCGCAAAATTGTCATAGTAAATTGTATCATAAAAGTAAAATTTAAAATAAAAACACAGAATATGAGGAATATATAAGACACGGGAGAAAAACACATGGAATTGTAATTTCTGAAACGTCAAAATGCCAGCATGAATTCAATGCTTCATTGAATTTTGTAGAAAATGTCGATAAAAGCTTCTCTTTTTACATGTAAAAACGTAATAAAAATCGTACCAAACTATTTTTTTCCAGTTGATCAAGTGTTGATAATCCACTGCTGGAAATAGACAATGGTGAACATAGCACTGCTGGACATAGTAGACATAGCACTGCTAGACATAGTGGACATAGCATAGGTCCGCTGATAGCCGTATGAAACACCAAGGAATTACCCAAAATAAAGATGGAAATGGCCGAATCATCACATAAGTAGCTCCTTCACCTGTAAACCGGCTGGAGGTAAACACTGTGAAGCTTCTCCGAGTCGGTCGCAGCGGTGCGACCGACTCAACATAGGGAAATATAGTCAACCAAGAAGAGAGCCGGGGAAGAGGGGAAGGCGCTTGCAGGGGAGGTGAAGGAAGGAAGGAAGGAAGGAAGGAAGGGGGTGAAAGGAGTAGTGAGGGGAAAAAGAAGCAAGGATGAGAAGACTGGTGACGGAAGCGGCTGTTAGGAAGGTGTGAGAGGCAGGGTGTGTTCGCTAACAACACACCCTAACCCTCACCAGCACCCTGCTACTCCTTACAAACACACCCTAGCATTCTCCAGCAACACACCCTAGCACTCCCCATCACCACCAACACACACACACACACACACACACACACACACACACACACACACACACACACACACACACACACACACACACACACACACACTAGCAACACCCTAACACCCCTCCCTACCCACCCAGGCACTCCCCAACCCTGGCACAGGGCCAATTTGGTAGGGCTCATTCCCAGCCAATTCATCCCAGCCCGTAACCTGCCTCATTTTAACTGGGTTCGTCATCCTGTTTCCTGAAGACTGTGGGCACAGTCAGGCTCGTCTCTGCCCGGACCAAACGCTCCCTCCGCCAATTTGCATGTGGTTACTAAGGGCGAATTACCTTCAGTAGTGAAAGTTAATATTACAGGTTAATTCGCATGGGAGGTGTTATGGGATAATTTCCATGAGGCGTGATGAATTATGGGATAATTCGCATAAAGCGTGATGATTGTGGGATAATTCGTATGAGTCACTATCGGATACTTCACGTGAGACATTAGTAGCGGGAATGACGCCATTTCCACTACTGACATTATGGGATAACTTGTATGAGGCAATATGGGATAATTCACATGAGGCCTTATGGGATTATTCACATGGGTGTTATAGGTTTATTATTATTTATTATTGAGGTACTGGCGGATAATTTGAACGTGTAATACTACGACATTGTGCAGTCTCAACTGTAAGATATATTTTGTAAGAGTTACTATTTTTTCCTTCTGAGAACTCTCTGTAAAAGTAATTACCGGTCTTAAGATACGTCAATGAACGGGTTTGTGTTGTGGCTCGGTGCACAGGTGTTGTGGCTCGGTGCACAGGTGTTGTGGCTCGGTGCACAGGTGTTGTGGCTCGGTGCACACAGGTGTTGTGGCTCGGTGCACACAGGTGTTGTGGCTCGGTGCACACAGGTGTTGTGGCTCGGTGCACAGGTGTTGTGGCTCGGTGCACAGGTGTTGTGGCTCGGTGCACACAGGTGTTGTGGCTCGGTGCACACAGGTGTTGTGGCTCGGTGCACACAGGTGTTGTGGCTCGGTGCACAGGTGTTGTGGCTCGGTGCACACAGGTGTTGTGGCTCGGTGCACACAGGTGTTGTGGCTCGGTGCACACAGGTGTTGTGGCTCGGTGCACACAGGTGTTGTGGCTCGGTGCACACAGGTGTTGTGGCTCGGGGCACACAGGTGTTGTGGCTCGGTGCACAGGTGTTGTGGCTCGGTGCACACAGGTGTTGTGGCTCGGTGCACAGGTGTTGTGGCTCGGTGCACACAGGTGTTGTGGCTCGGTGCACACAGGTGTTGTGGCTCGGTGCACAGGTGTTGTGGCTCGGTGCACACAGGTGTTGTGGCTCGGTGCACACAGGTGTTGTGGCTCGGTGCACACAGGTGTTGTGGCTCGGTGCACACAGGTGTTGTGGCTCGGTGCACACAGGTGTTGTGGCTCGGTGCACACAGGTGTTGTGGCTCGGTGCACACAGGTGTTGTGGCTCGGTGCACACAGGTGTTGTGGCTCGGTGCACACAGGTGTTGTGGCTCGGTGCACACAGGTGTTGTGGCTCGGTGCACACAGGTGTTGTGGCTCGGTGCACACAGGTGTTGTGGCTCGGTGCACACAGGTGTTGTGGCTCGGTGCACACAGGTGTTGTGGCTCCGTGCACACAGGTGTTGTGCCTCGGTGCACACAGGTGTTGAAAATGTTAGGGCTGTATAAGGGGCTCGAACCTGCATCCCAGGACTCCCCGGGTAGACACACTACCAACTACTTAGGGACTCCAGGGACGCAAGTTCGATCCCATTGTATGACACTATTTTCTCGTATATATACTGCGTTCTTGTGACCTTATTGTGCATGAGAGAGAAGTTTACGTCACTTGTTTTAATAGTTTACTTATCATCCTCTTCCCTCCCTCCATATCTTACTTTGCTTCAGAATTTTGCCCTCTAAAATTTACATTTTCATAATTTATTCGGTATTGTAAATTCAATTATATATCTAGTTTAAAGTTGACCAGACCACACACTAGAAATTGAAGGGACGACGACGTTTCGGTCCGTCCTGGACCATTCTCAAGTCAATTGTATTCTCACAATCGACTTGAGAATGGTCCAGGACGGACCGAAACGTCGTCGTCCCTTCAATTTCTAGTGTGTGGTCTGGTCAACATACTTCAGCCACGTTATTGTGACTCATCGCCTGCATATCTAGTTTAAAGGTTTGTTCTCATCTCATTACCCCAATTCCTGTTCACTGTACCATGTTGTTTAGCTATTTCTTCCCGAATGTGTTCAGTGGGTGTTGAGGCAACTTTCCCTGCTCCAGTAACGATGCAATTCTCCTCCTCCATGGTTATTGGATTTAACATTCTGCTTGATCTGGTGTTGCTCCTTGCACCTGTTATTGTATTACAGCGTCCCGGGCTATCACAAACATTCATTCTCAGTCAAATTCACCTGCAGACAGAGGGAGTGACTGTTGCCATCCTGCTGACTGGTGGGGGGGGGGGTAACCTTGAAGTGTTCTTGGCCTGTTCGAGTCTTTTCTCCTTCATCTATTCTTCTTAGTCTCCGGGTCTCGTCTTCCATCTCGCTCGAGCCGCCTGTAATTACTTTCTTCTCCGTTACACTTCCTTTTCGAATTACCCTGTTATTTTTTTTTATGTGCGTGCACGAGTGCGTAAATCAATCCGCAGTGTGTGTGTGTGTGTGTGTGTGTGTGTGTGTGTGTGTGTGTGTGTGTGTGTATGTGTGTATGTGTGTGTGTGTGTGTGTGTATGTGTGTGTATGTGTGTGTGTGTGTGTGTGTGTGTGTGTGTGTGTGTGTGTGTGTGTGTGTACTCACCTAATTGTACTCACCTAATTGTGCTTGCGGGGGTTGAGCTCTGGCTCTTTGGTCCCGCCTCTCAACCGTCAATCAACTGGTGTACAGATTCCTGAGCCTATTGGGCTCTATCATATCTACATTTGAAACTGTGTATGGAGTCAGCCTCCACCACATCACTTCCTAATGCATTCCATTTACTAACTACTCTGACACTGAAAAAGTTCTTTCTAACGTCTCTGTGGCTCATTTGGGTACTCAGCTTCCACCTGTGTCCCCTTGTTCGCGTCCCACCAGAGTTGAATAGTTCATCCTTGTTTACCCGGTCGATTTCCCTGAGGATTTTGTAGGTTGTGATCATGTCCCCCCTTACTCTTCTGTCTTCCAGTGTCGTAAGGTGCATTTCCCGCAGCCTTTCCTCATAACTCATGCCTCTTAGTTCTGGGACTAGTCTAGTAGCATACCTTTGGACTTTTTCCAGCTTCGTCTTGTGCTTGACAAGGTACGGGCTCCATGCTGGGGCCGCATACTCCAGGATTGGTCTTACATATGTGGTGTACAAGATTCTGAATGATTCCTTACACAGGTTCCTGAACGCCGTTCTGATGTTGGCCAGCCTCGCATATGCCGCAGACGTTATTCTCTTTATGTGGGCTTCAGGAGACAGGTTTGGTGTGATATCAACTCCTAGATCTTTCTCTCTGTCTGTTTCATTAAGTACTTCATCTCCTATTCTGTATCCTGTGCCTGGCCTCCTGTTTCCACTGCCTAGTTTCATTATTTTGCATTTACTCGGGTTGAACTTCAACAGCCATTTGTTGGACCATTCACTCAGTCTATCCAGGTCATCTTGTAGCCTCCTACTATCATCCTCTGTTTCAATCCTCCTCATAATTTTTGCATCGTCGGCAAACATTGAGAGGAACGAATCTATACTAAGTGTGTGTGTGTGTGTGTGTGTATGTGTGTGTGTATGTGTGTGTGTGTGTGTGTGTGTGTGTGTGTGTGTGTGTGTGTGTGTGTGTGTGTGTGTGTGTGTGTGTGTGTAAATATTAAACGATTTCCAATCACCGTTATATAAACTAAGCAACATCTTGCCCTAACTACAGTTGATCATCCTACAAGAGTGCACCTAGCTCCCTCATTTTATCATTCCACAACCATACTGTACAAAAAAAAAAATAAGACACCAAATTCATTCCCCATACCTGTGGTCAACTTTCAAGACGACACGAAGTTGTTGTTTTTTTGAGAGGAGGGGGGGGGGGGTAAGTCTCAATAGTTGACAAATATTTTATTTATTTGGTTTTCTACTCGCTAATATTAACTGCGAAAAATTGTCTTAACTACGTCCTTTCCTATATCTTTTTAATCACAAATATTCGTATTCCTTACAAACAACGTTTAACACACTATAGTTACTTTCGCATTTTTTGTAACAATACTCAAAACACCTCAAATACCCCAAAAATACAGAATAAAGCTTATGGCACTCTGGGAACTATCCTCTACTCTGGGAACTATGGCACTCTGGGAACTATCCTCTACTCTGGGAACTATGGCACTCTGGGAACTATCCTCTACTCTGGGAACTATGGCACTCTGGGAACTATCCTCTACTCTGGGAACTATGGCACTCTGGGAACTATCCTCAGGCACTCTGGGTTGTTGTTTAAGATTCGCTACCTAGAACAAAAGGTTCCAGGTAGCACGGGCTATGGTGAGCCCGTAGTTCTAAAGGTACTCTGGGAACTGTCTGCTACCTAAGTCATCTACCAGAGACCAGCCCCTCCAGACACAAGGAGCAGGGAGCCGCTCCGGGGAACACCAGCATTAACACAAACGCAGCCACAACTTGCATGAGTTACCGTTCGCAACACTCACAATACATTTATTGTCCCCTGAGGCTTATTCTGCCACCCCTGCTGCCACTCTGCCACCCCTGCTGCCACTCTGCCACCCCTGCTGCCACTCTGCCACCCCTGCTGCCACTCTGCCACCCCCTGTTGCTACTCTGCCACCCCCTGCTGCCACTCTGCCACCCCTGCTGCCACTCTGCCACCCCTGCTGCCACTCTGCCACCCCTGCTGCCACTCTGCCACCCCTGCTGCCACTCTGCCACCCCTGCTGCCACTCTGCCACCCCCTGCTGCCACTCTGCCACCCCTGCTGCCACTCTGCCACCCCTGCTGCCACTCTGCCACCCCTGCTGCCACTCTGCCACCCCCTGTTGCTACTCTGCCACCCCTGCTGCCACTCTGCCACCCCCTGCTGCCACTCTGCCACCCCTGCTGCCACTCTGCCACCCCTGCTGTCACTCTGCCACCCCCTGTTGCTACTCTGCCACCCCCTGCTGCCACTCTGCCACCCCTGCTGCCACTCTGCCACCCCTGCTGCCACTCTGCCACCCCTGCTGCCATCCTACCAACACTTCAGCCACGACAATTCCGTATCAAATATAATGCTTCAGTCTAAAAATAAACATTGTTATATTTCTGGAGCATAAACTCTTAAACATACAATAGGGGATTAATTTCATCTTAATTTACATTTCTGTCTATTATTTGGATATTTGATGTATCTTAAATTCTTCCTCCGTTTTTAATAATTTTTTTAAATTCTGACTCGGATATGGTACAGGGCGATATCAATTTGTCACAGTATATTGGAAAAAGGAGCAATGCTATTTCTTGAAACTTCGGGTTGATTCTTTTCAGTTGACATGGTTGTTAAAATATTTTAAAATAAAACAAGAAATAAAGTTTTCTTTCAGAGAGGCAGTCGGATGCAGCGTCCCCTCTACATGCCAGGAGCCGGAAAATGTATCAAAGCAAAAACTAAATATCAAGTTGTATGAGAGGGAGAAGCCACTAACTCCAATTTATATGCTAAATTTCCGTAAGGTATCTGCTAGGGGTATACGGGAGAGCGGAAGACACGTGTACATACACGCAAAAAATTGTAAAATGTGTACTGCATGGCTCCGAGAGAGAGCAAGAGTGCGGCGTTCAGCGTTAACATGCACACGCTTTGTTCGCATCACGTGATGAAGAGTGGTGCTCGACGACCTTCACACACCTTACCTGGTTGTTGGAGTTCAAACCCCAAGTGTAAGGAAATGAAGATGGAAAAATGTCGGAGACCAAAAGGAGTCTACAAAATAAAAGCACAGCAACAGGAATCAAGAGACTTAAAAGTAGATATAGTTCCAGCTCTGACATCAAAAGATAAAATTGTCAGCATATAAGAAGCTATCAAATACAGTGTAACTAAGTTTGACTCCTCGAGATGAACATTAGCGTCGAGGTAAACCTCGCCTGACTATCTTACATTACCACAAACTGTAGGACTTTTCCTGCTACACGGAGTACAACTATATATCTTTGTACTAGAGTGACTGGCAGCCAGATGTGCAGAATGCAGCACCTCGCAAAGTATCCACTTGACTTCAGAAACAATGAAAAAACATGTCAACAGTGTATCATATGAACTACTGTAATATAGCAGTAACATTGTGGTTCAAGGCAAAATACTCTTGGCTTTCTCGTTAGACAAAACTCTTTGTACTGTCGACCAACGTTGCTTGGGAGTGGGTCTTCTGACAATCTTGCTCCGTATGAAGGTCACCGCGGGTCGAATCATTATCTGGCTCATGGGCATTCAAATAGGTGAAGCCTCAAGTGTTTGCAGAGTGCCGAGGTCGGGCACCCTCCGTGATTTTAACCAACCAAGTAACGTGTTACGGCCCAATAACGTGTGGTCTCGCTAATACATGATGTTACAGATCCTCTTCCATTGGCGACATAAGGCCATGCGACCTATAATAGCGTTGTGGACAGAAATTAAAGTTAGAACTTAACTAGGTACCATCTTTGTTTACCAGAATATATTCAAATCGAGATGCAACTTAATATCAACCTCATTAAATGGGCCTATACATCCATACATGACTCAGATATTCCCGTCATGCTGGGTGTATGACTCCTAAATAAGACACAGTAATGTCATGATGATAAGCGGTATCATAAGAGCAATTGGAACAAACTATAGCTACTTCAATCAGTAGTTATGGTAACAAGAACACAAAGGGGTTGAGAATCATGCTATTTTCTATAGGATAATCACAATTACACACCAGCTATTCATCTGAGGTAGACACAGGGGAATATGGTAATCCCAAAGAGCAGGTTACCGAGGAGAGGAACACCGACTGGTCTAATATCCAATACTACTGCTCTTAATCTTGCTACTGCTGGTGCTGCTGCTCCTGCTGCTGGCGCCTCTCTCCCACCTCCTCTGGGAGTCTCACTCCTCTGGGAGACTCACTCCTCTGGGAGACTCACTCCTCTGGAAGACTCACTCCTCTGGGAGACTCACTCCTCTGGGAGTCTCACTCCTCTAGGAGACTCACTCCTCTGGGAGACTCACTCCTCTGGGAGACTCACTCCTCTGGGAGTCTCACTCCTCTGGGAGACTCACTCCTCTAGGAGACTCACTCCTCTGGGAGACTCACTCCTCTGGGAGTCTCACTCCTCTAGGAGACTCACTCCTCTCCTCTACTCCACACCGCTTAATACGGAGCAACATTTGCTATTTACTTCAGCTAAATGGTGCAACAATTCCTTGGATGAGTGAGACTGTTGTTACTGGTTCATCTATGGCGCTCCAAGACACACACGTCCGCATAAACAAGTAAAATAATTAGAAGAAAACAAAGAAAATAGAATGTTAAATATTTGTAAAAGAAAACGAAAAAGGATCAGAATAAATAAAACTGATAAAACAATAAAGTACGATAATCCGTGACAGGAGGAGTGTGCGTTTAGCCGAGCCTCGCCTGTGTAAACACGAACCAAAATGTTTAGAGTTAAGTGAGAAGTTTAGACATTTTATAACCTGTTAAGCTTTCCTGAACGAGACAATCTTGTAATTTGTTATGAAGAATATTCTCAGTAACGTTGGGGTCATGCCGCTGTAGACTGTGCACTGGAGGGTGCAGCTTCCGCAACCCTTGACTCTTAGTATTAATGAGAGAAATATTACCGGTTAACACGTTTCATTTTTCATATCTCGCAAATTGCAGGGGGACGTGCTCTATCTGCCTGCCTGCCTGCCTGCCTGCCTGCCTGCCTGCCTGCCTGCCTGCCTGCCTGCCTACCTGCCTACCTGCTGGGCTGCCTGCCTGCTTGCCTGCCTGCCTACCTGCCTGCCTGCCTGCCTGCCTGCCTGCCTGCCTGCCTGCCTGCCTGCCTGCTGGGCTGGCTGGCTGGCTGCCTGGCTGCCTGCCTGCATGCCTGTCTGCCTGCCTGCCTGCTGGGCTGGCTGGCTGCCTGCCTCCCTGCCTGCCTGCCTGCCTCCCTCCCTGCCTGCTGGGCTGGCTGACTGGCTGGCTGCCTGTCTGCCTGCTTGGCTGGCTGGCTGCATGCCTACCTGCTTGCTTGAAAGGCGGGGCTTTGTAGCTGAAGCTCGCTTTGCAGCCACATGCAAGCAAGTGCAAAATATACCACGTTCTGTCCAACACCCACAGTGACACACACACACACACACACACACACACACACACACACACACACACACACACGCACACACACACACACAGCCCCAGGGCGCCGGTGGCTGTGTGGATAGCACGCTGGACACGTAATCCTGTGGCCCGGGTTCGATTCCCGGCGCCGGCGAGAAACAAAAATGGGCAGAGTTTCTTTCACCCTGATGCCCCTGTTACCTAGCAGTAAATAGGTACCTGGGAGTTGGCCAGTTGTTAAGGGCTACTTCCTGGAGGTGTGTGTGGGTGTGGAAAAAAATAGTAGTAACAGTTGATTGATTGACAGTTGAGAGGCGGGCCGAAAGAGCAGAGCTCAACCCCCCGTAAGCACAACTAGGTGAATACACACACACACACACTCTCTCTCTCTCTCTCTCTCTCTCTCTCTCTCTCTCTCTCTCTCTCTCTCTCTCTCTCTCTCTCTCTCTCTCTCTCTTTCCCAATCTCACTACACGTCACCCAAATTCCACATCCCTCCCATTCAGCACCCATCTACTACCCATCACTTCTACTTCATCAAACCAACTCACCCTCATACACCCACTCACTCTCATACACCCACTCACCCTCATACGCCCACTCACCCTCATACACCCACTCACCCTCATACACCCACTCACCCTCATACACCCTCTCACCCTCATACACCCTCTCACCCTCATACACCCACTCACCCTCATACACCCACTCACCCTCATACACCCACTCACCCTCATACACCCACTCACCCTCATACACCCACTCACCCTCATACACCCACTCACCCTCATACACCCACTCACCCTCATACACCCACTCACCCTCATGCACCCACTCACCCTCATACACCCACTCACCCTCATACACCCACTCACCCTCATACACCCTCTCACCCTCATACACCCACTCACCCTCATACACCCACTCACCCTCATACACCCACTCACCCTCATACACCCACCCATCCCTCCACCCCACCCAAGCCTCCAACAATAAACAGGAACCACAGAATTACACACAAAAAATATCGAAAGTCGCGGCTGTCATTGTAATTACCAAATCTCTGAGGTCCAGCCACTGGGTTGGAAGACTGTATATTAATACAATTTAATATTCATATGATAATAATGTTATTTAGTGAACAAAGGCCACAGTGGCGCCTGCCTGCTGCACCCCGTCCGCTTTTCCTAGCATAATGAACACGATAGATTAGGCGAAGTTTTAAATGTGTAAATTTGGGTCCTGTTTTGAAGCGTTAATTTTAGTCAAGATTTTAATCATTTTATGTGTCAGTTTTTGGTGCTGTTGTGAATGCGCATGTCATCAATGCATCAATTTCTCGTCGGGTAATAAATGCATCAATTTTGGGCTCGGTGATAAACGCATCAATTTCAGCAAAATCATTAATACATAAATATATAATACTTAAATATTGGTCTGGTTTTGAATTCATCAATTTCTGCACAAACACGAATGCAGTAATTGCAGTATATGTATGACCACATTAATTCTCATACAGATGCAAATACGTAAAGTTCATAGTATACACACACACACACACACACACACACACACACACACACACACACACACACACACACACACACACACACACACTCACATACACACATACACACATACACACACACACACACACACCTGAGACCTGGAACTTCAAGAACAAGAGGTCATAGATATAAACTAGCTAAACACAGATGCCGAAGAAATATAAGAAAATTCACTTTCGCAAACAGAGTGGTAGACGGTTGGAACAAGTTAGGTGAGAAGGTGGTGGAGGCCAAGACCGTCAGTAGTTTCAAAGCGTTATATGACAAAAAGTGTTGGGAAGACGGGACACCACGAGCGTAGCTCTCATCCTGTAACTACACTTAGGTAATTACGCACACAAATTGATATAAGAGTTTTTTTCATCCTGTACATGGTAGTAGGACTTTACATAGAATGAAAAATATCTTAAGAAAATTAACAATAGTCACAATTATGTTCTATTTAATTACACGTGTATTAGAGAAAACCTGCTCCCAAAATATCCTCGTATGTGTGAATGTGTGTATGTGTGTATGCTTTGTGTGGAAGTCATAAACATCTGTTCTCCAGCCTCGGACAGAAAAATACATTTTTATTATGCATACAGTAATTATATATATATATACATATATATATATATATATATATATATATATATATATATATATATATATATATATATATGTCGTACCTAGTAGCCAGAACGCACTTCTCAGCCTACTATGCAAGGCCCGATTTGCCTAATAAGCCAAGTTTTCATGAATTAATTGTTTTTCGACTACCTAACCTACCTAACCTAACCTAACCTAACTTTTTCGGCTACCTAACCTAACCTAACCTATAAAGATAGGTTAGGTTAGGTTAGGTAGGGTTGGTTAGGTTCAGTCATATATCTACGTTAATTTTAACTCCAATAAAAAAAATTGACCTCATACATAATGAAATGGGTAGCTTTATCATTTCATAAGAAAAAAATTAGAGAAAATATATTAATTCAGGAAAACTTGGCTTATTAGGCAAATCGGGCCTTGCATAGTAGGTTGAGAAGTGCGTTCTGGCTACTAGGTACGACATATATATATATATATATATATATATATATATATATATATATATATATATATATATATATATATATATATATATATATATATATAATGTGTGTGTGTATGTATCATGTGTCCGTATCACCTGTGTCGGTATGTTTCACGTGTCGGCATGTATTGTACAGCATATTTATATATATTATTATTATTATTAACATAACTCGTATTAATGTGATGTATATCAATGAGGAACTCCGCCAGGACTGTGAGGTGGCGCGCATGGGACGGGCAATACCTGGGTCGTAGGTTCGAGCCACCTCACAGCCCTAGTGGATTTACTCATTATTATTATTATTATTATTATTATTATTATTATTATTATTATTATTATTTATTTATAGTTTCTAACATGCAAATGTGACCCCCAGGGTGATGAGGTTTGTGATTACAGCCACGGACATAGGCCTGACACGTTGAGTGCATGACACGGTGAGTGCATGACACGGTGAGTGTACAATATGATGTTTACATGACACAGTCAGTGCATGACAAGGTGAGTGCATGACACGGTGAGTGTGTGACACGGTGAGTGCATGGCAAGGTGAGTGCATGACACGGTGAGTGCATGACACGGTGAGTGCATGACAAGGCAAGTGCATGACAAGGCAAGTGCATGACAAGGTGAGTGCGTGACAAGGTGAGTGCATGACACGGTGAGTGCATGACAAGGCGAGTGCATGACAAGGCGAGTGCATGACAAGGCGAGTGCGTGTCAAGGTGAGTGCGTGTCAAGGTGAGTGCGTATCAAGGTGAGTGCGTGTCAAGGTAAGTTCGGTGAGTACATGACCGTATTTATCAAACTGGAATATTAATATGCAATTAATATTTAATACCAGATTTTCAACGCCAAAATTTTAATGCCAATTTGTTTGGGTCAAAAAATCCAATCTCTTTGACAGTTTGCACCGATTCCGCCTCCCCAAATGATCAAAGGAACTGTCAATACACACACACACACACACACACACACGCACACGCACACGCACACGCACGCACACACACACACACACACACACACACACACACACACACACACACACACACACACACACGGCTGAGTGGAGAGCGCTCGGGGGTCGTTGTTCTAAGGCCCCCGGTTCGATTCCCGGCCGAGGCAGAAACAAACGTGCAGAGTTTCTTTCACACCAATGGTCCTGTTCACCTAGCAATGAAATAGGTACCTGGGAGTTAGACAGCTACTACGGGCTGCTTCCTGGGTGTGTGTGTCGAAAAAAAAAATTGACAGTTTAGAGACAGGCTGAAAGATCCAGAGCTCAACCCCCGCAAGCACAATTTGGTGAATACAACTAGGTTAACACACACACACACGTACACCAACCACTGCACAATACACTCACCGTCCTCGTGTACACAGCAGATTTCATAACACCTACTACCCAACTTACCTGAAAAGAAAAGAAAAAGTCTTATAAATTCGTATTAATAGAACACGGTAATGGGCGCCAGAGAAGCACCTTTGACTCTGTGTATCAATGTATTTACGTATGTAGGTTAGCTTAGCATTTTAAAAGCACCGAATCACCTTCTGTGGTTGAGTGTTTAATAAACCCTTGAACTATATGTTTAACACTTCTCTAACCCTGTCCATGGAGGACAGAAGAAAATGTATATATGTTGGTTAGCATTGTAAATGTGTGGCCATGTCTGCGGTAGAAAATAATAATAAAAATAAAAAAAATGCTCCCGTGTACGCAAGCCGGCGTAGGTTAAGATATCACAGCAATACAGTATTGAAGGATCGTTAGCCAGACTATTACACGCTATTTGAAAGGTCTGTAGAATGTTTATCAATTTCAGCCACCAGCTGTTGGCTCCATTTACAGTGATTGATCAACCAACGTTAATCTTAACAGCGGCTATCATTCGCTGGATCAAATATATCTGGTGACATTATCTTATATTAGTCGTAATTAAGTTGATGAAATTGCTAGTGAAAACTAACTCGCTCATTTGAACGGTTATAATTCGAACGTACGGAATTTACTAATATTTAATGGGAATGTGTATAATTTATACGGACGCTATTCATTGGACACAACCCAGAGATGGGAAGGTTATGGTGGCTGTGTCACCCTGGTGTGTCACCCTGGTGTGTCACCCTAGTGTGTCACCCTGGTGTGTCACCCTAGTGTGTCACGCTGGTGTGTCACCCTGGTGTGTCACCCTGGTGTGTCACCCTAGTGTGTCACCCTGGTGTGTCACCCTGGTGTGTCACCCCTAGTGTGTCACTCGTGTGTCACCCTCGCAGCCCGTAACAGCTGTGTCACCCTCGTGTGTCATTCTCGTTTGTCAGATATATATATATATATATATATATATATATATATATATATATATATATATATATATATATATATATATATATATATATATTAGTGTAAGTGTGTGTGTATTCACCTAGTTGTGCTTGCGGGAGTTGAGCTCTGCTCTTTCGGCCCGCCTCTCAACTGTCAATCAACTGTTACTAACTACTAACAATTTTTTTCACATACACACACCCCGAGGAAGCAGCCCGTAACAGCTGTCTAACTCCCAGGTACCTATTTACTGCTAGGTAACAGGTGCATTAGGGTGAAAGAAACTGCTCATTTTAGTTTCCCCCGGCGCCGGGAATCAAACCCCTGACCACAGGACTACGTATCCAGCGTGCTGTCCACTCAGCCACCAGCACCAGTGTATGTGACACCATTCAAATGCAAATTAAGTGAAACAGGAGCACAAAATAATACAGAAACAGCAGTAACAAGAGTGGAGAAGCGAGGCTTATGTAGTCGAGGGGGAACTCGCCACGTTTTTACCATCAATAATTGCTACATGGCATCACCATTATGGCCTGAAATTGCCATAATATTGCTGTTTTGTGATTTATGTTTTCAAAGGGGTTGAGAAATCCATTTTGCAGCGAATGTTTGGATAGGTCGAGCTGGGAGGAGCTTTATGTATTGGGTGTTGGGGCTCTCTGTGAGTACTTTGCTCACAGCTGTTATTCAAGTTCAAGTATGTTTATTGAGATAAGCAATAAATACATCTCAAAGGGATAGAGTAGATTAGGCTATTTCTACCCCCCCCCCAGCTGTTATGATGTCACTGAGTGGCCTCAGGGTGGATTATATATTATATGACTTTGTTTGTGGTAATTATGTGTTGTTGTGGTACTTAAATAATAATAAAATAAATGTTTATTCAGGTAAGGTGCATACATACAAGAGATTGTACAAAAATTGATAGATTTATAGATAAGAGCTAGTACATACAATGCCTAAAGCCACTATTACGAAAAGCGTTTCGGGCAGAAACGCCTTAGCTATGTAGAGGTAATTGAGATGTAGTCACGTGTGTTCCTGGTGTACATTTCAGTCTTATGCATATCATATTGTAGAGTCATTTTGGCTCATAATGTCGGTGTTGCTTTTTACGGGTTTTGTAATTTATTTGGTGTTTGTGTATTGCGTTTTCTGTTTTCATTGGTTATACTGAGTCAGCTTTTGTATACCTAATGTTTAGATGACAGTTCCTGGTTGAGTTGTAATTATTTCGGTCGATACAAGTGTACCACTGAAATAACTGTTATTGATTGTTTTGTACAGTTTTTGGTACCCGCATCTGTTCGCAAGTCACATGATCTTTGTGTACGGATAGCGGTCTGGTGTACAAGTGTTTTAATTGTAAATTGAAAGATTTTAGTGTCACTCAGGCGTTTTATCAGAGATTGTATTTTGACTTGGTCTTTATGACCACTTTCCCCTCTCCCTGTCCACCACTCAGCCGGTCGGCCGAGCGGACAGCACGCTGGACTTGTGATCCTGTGGTCCTGGGTTCGATCCCAGGCGCCGGCGAGAAACAATGGGCAGAGTTTCTTTCACCCTATGCCCCTGTTACCTAGCAGTAAAATAGGTACCTGGGTGTTAGTCAGCTGTCACGGGCTGCTTCCTGGGGGGTGGAGGCCTGGTCGAGGACCGGGCCGCGGGGACACTAAAGCCCCGAAATCATCTCAAGATAACCTCAAGATAACCCAAACCCTTCCCTCCCCCCTCCCTCCAACCACCCCCCACTCCTCCCCCCACCCCAACCACCCCCCACTCCTCCCCCAACCATCCCCCCACCCCAACCACCCCCTACCCCAACCACCCCCCACTCCACCCCCACCCCAACCTCACCCCCCCCCCCACGTTAACTTCACCGGTAGCCAGCTTCTAAGATGTCTGGAATCATCTGTGTCATTCATGTTTCATATTTTCGGTTCAATCAGGTAATGTAATTCAATTAACTCATGGCGCTGGATTTACCTAATCAAATACGAGTAAGGACGGCCTACCAAAGGTAATTTTGGCATACATTACAAACTGTATCAACATTTGCATAGTTACCCCAGCACTTGCAACTGTTAATCGCGACAGAGAAAGGCAAACAAATAGTATTTTTATCGTTGGTAATGACGATGAAGATACCAGGCGGTCATGTCACCGTTGGTCACAGCATACAGTAGTCACCGTTGGTCCCAGCACACAGTAGCCGCCGTTGGTCCCAGCACACAGTAGCCACCGTTGGTCCCAGCACACAGTAGCCGCCGTTGGTCCCAGCACACAGTAGCCACCGTTGGTCCCAGCACACAGTAGCCCCCATTGGTCCCAGCACACAGTAGCCACCGTTGGTCCCAGCACACAGTACCCACCGTTGGTCCCAGCACACAGTAGCCCCCATTGGTCCCAGCACACAGTAGCCCCCATTGGTCCCAGCACACAGTAGCCGCCGCTGGTCCCAGCACACAGTAGCCCCCATTGGTCCCAACACACAGTAGCCGCCGCTGGTCCCAGCACACAGTAGCCGCCGCTGGTCCCAGCACACAGTAGCCGCCATTGGTCCCAGCACACAGTAGCCGCCGCTGGTCCCAGCACACAGTAGCCACCGTTGCTGGGCTACCATGCTTGTAGGAATGCATCGTGGAACTGGTACCTTACTGTACCTGGCCAAGAGTACCTCCAGGAGTGACTCCGTCAAATGTCAATCATCGCGACTGATTATACACCGTCCCAACTCCAGCAAGTGTAAAGTAATGAAGATATATGTAGGGAGCAGGAGGCCAAACACAAGGTACTGGTTGGTGGATGATATCCTTCAAGAATCAGGAAGAGTCGAAGATCTGGCGGTTGATATCTTGCCAGACTTGTCCGCTGAGGTCCACATCAAAAGGATATCATCAGCGGCATATGCTAACTTGGCAAACATAAGAACTGCCTTTAGAAATTTGTGTAAGGAATCATGTAGAACTTATATACCGCATATGCCAGACCAATTCTGGAGTATGCGGCTCCAGCGTGAAGTATTTATCTAGTTAAACACAAAACTAGGTTAAACGAAGTTCAGAGTTATGCCACCAGGCTAGTACTCGAGCTGAGAGGCATGAGCTATGAGGAAAAACTACAGAAACTAAACTTCAAGACACTGGAAGATAGAAGAGTTAAGGAAGACGAGATCACCACCTATAAACTTCCGATTCTCAGAGGAATTGACACGGAAGATAAAGGCAAATTATTTAGCACGGGTGGTACGCGAACAAGGGGACACAGGTGGAAATTTAGTTCCCAAATGAGCCACAAAGGCTGTTACAAAGATCTTTTTCAGTGTCAGGGTAGTCAATAAATGGAATGCATTAGGCAGTGATGTGGTGGAGGCTGACTCCATACACAGTTTCAAGTGTAGATATGGTGAGAGCCCAAAAGGCTCAGGAATCTGTGCACCAGTTGATTGACAGGTGAGAGGCGGGACCAAAGAGCCGAAGCTCAACCCCCGCAAGCACAACTAGGTGAGATGTAGTATATAGAGCGGTCACCCACTTGACCAGGCTGAGGAACTAAGCTCAGTGACCAGGCTGAGGAACTAAGCTCAGTGACCAGGCTGAGGAACTAAGCTCAGTGACCAGGCTGAGGAACTATAGCTCAGTGACCAGGCTGAGGAACTAAGCTCAGTGACCAGGCTGAGGAAATAAGCTCAGTGACCAGGCTGAGGAACTAAGCTCAGTGACCAGGCTGAGGAACTAAGCTCAGTGACCAGGCTGAGGAACTAAGCTCAGTGACCAGGCTGATTTACCTAGCTATACCATATATGATCCACGTCATAAAGTTCATCTTATGGTTTCCAGTTCCCCGGGTCCTCCAGCACCCGCGGAGTAAAGACACTAAAATTCACCTTGAATGCTAAACTCACGACAAATATGCAAATAAAGACAGAATTAGAATGTGAACGAGTTTCTCCTCGTCTGGCCGAGGACGGAAACTAGTATATATGGCTATTCATCCCGGACCAGCCTCCTCTATTTCATATATCTGTCACTGTTCTGACACACCAACTGCTTTTCCTGTAGAATTCTGCAGACTCCAGTGTAATAAGCGTCACTGGACCAGTCGCCAAGGATTCCAGCATATTTCCAACTTTCTGACGCATCTCCAGCATACATGCTACCTTACTATTTCATCTTATGTGCCTGAGGCATTCCTGAGACAGGGGGCGGGTGTGGAGGTCACTTCTGGGGCTTAGCACATGCGCCAGGTCGCCAGCAAGGTGCCCACACCACGTGCAGCAAAATATAACAGAAACTATTAAAAAAAAATGGAAATGAGGTCATTGAGAGCATTATCTGTTATCGTTCTGCTTGAAGATAACATATTTTAGTTTGTACGTGTGTGTGTGTGTGTGTGTGTGTGTGTGTGTGTGTGTGTGTGTGTGTGTGTGTGTGTGTGTGTGTGTGTGTGTGTGTGTGTGTGTGTGTACTCACCTATTTGTACTCACCTATTTGTGCTTGCGGGGGGTTGAGCTTTGGCTCTTTGGTCCCGCCTCTCAACTGTCAATCAACTGGTGTGTGTGTGTGTGTGTGTGTTCAGTGTCTTGGACTGGCCGGTAGTACCGCCTCGCTTCTTGCAGGTCGAGGTTCAAACCCCGATGGTCAAAGTGGTTGGGCGCGGATCCATCACTAAGGTTCAAGCTTGTATTAATCTATAAAACCCTGACACTCCTGAAGAACTGACTAGAACAACAATCAACATTCATAATATATATATATACATCGGGGCAGAGAATATAAAAACTCGTGGACAGCCAGAACCTTTCAGGTGTGTAGATTATTAAAGCGAACACCTGCGTGACAAGGGTGGAGCAGGTGCCGGCCTCCAGACAAATCGGTACAATTTATTTAGTGTTGTTATGCCTCAGCCCGTCCTTATTAACAATAGCCAACTGCTCGCTAATACACCCGCCGCTTCCCTCTGTTTGTTTATTAAAACATCTTGTCCTCAAACTATTCTTCATTCAATCCAGCGGCCGACCCCAAACACGCACTCATCAGTGTTAATACGGCGCTCATTCAAAATAAGAATTTTTACAAATATAAGTTAATGTTATTACATATTAGCATACTAAAAGGGATTCTTGGCGGTGCCCGGAATAGTCTCCCCTCAGACTGTATTCCAGACCTCGCCTCCTCCCCCTCCTTTATATCATCTCATATTTCCATATATATATATATATATATATATATATATATATATATATATATATATATATATATATATATATATATATATAATATAGTTAAAGTTGATGATTGCGTCTTTGGGGTCGTCCGCTAGATGGAATGAACATAGCCTGAGGACGTGTTGACAAAATTTCCATATACAATAATATATATTTACACTCGATCAAATATTAGTTTTGGCTAATCAATACGTAAAAATTTTCAACTACGTCTTTAGAATCCTCTACAGATTGGACGAGCATTGTCTGAGGACAGGTTGTCGAAGATCACCTCTCTAAATCATTCACCCAAGGCAGACGAGGAGTCACAATAACGTGGCTGAAGTATGTTGACCAGACCACACACTAGAAGGTGAAGGGACGACGACGTTTCGGTCCGTCCTGGACCATTCTCAAGTCGTTTGTGAATGGTTCTCAATCGACTTGAGAATGGTCCAGGACAGACCGAAACGTCGTCGTCCCTTCACCTTCTAGTGATCAACTCTCACCCAAGCATTTTAAATAGAAACACTTGCCAATAGAATCAGGTGACGGGACAAAGTCGGCATCTACGCTAAAAATCAAGTAACACAACGAAACAAAACATGTATGACTTACAGCAAGTTACAGACTGTGTAAGCAGACCAGACAGGTGGGAAGGCTATTCACAGGAATCCCATGAGAACACAGGCGCCAGAAAACATTTTAGATTTTCGTAGAGAGAACAAAGTTTAGAACTGCTTCATGATACAAGGAAATCGGTGATTCAGGCCATGAAAGTCAATTTTCCCTCTTACTGCAGATACTTCTACCTTTCCTTTCCTTTACCTACCTTTCCCGAAGCAAAAGAAGCAGCTTGCCCGGCCTCGAAAATCTTATCAACTGACGTCTAATAAGAATTCCCGACTGGCCTCGTTCACAAAATACCATCATATCTTCAGACACAGGAGAGGCAAAATTGAATTCTAGCAGGTAAAGCAACCGAAGCACAGCCCTCAAACTCTTATGTTAGTCATTTGTTGGGCTTGTTGGGCTTGCTCTCTTGTTGTCTGGCTAGCTAGCTGGCTGGCCCGCTGGCCTCTTTCTTGCTCTCTGGCTAGCTGGCCGGCTGGCCTCTTTCTTGCTCTCTGGCTAGCTGGCCGGCTGGCCTCTTTCTTGCTCTCTGGCTAGCTGACCGGCTGGCTTCTTTCTTGCTCTCTGGCTAGCTGGCCGGCTGGCCTCTTTCTTGCTCTATGGCTAGCTGGCCGGCTGGCCTCTTTCTTGCTCTCTGGCTAGCTGGCCGGCTGGCCTCTTTCTTGCTCTATGGCTAGCTGACCGGCTGGCCTCTTTCTTGCTCTCTGGCTAGCTGGCCGGCTGGCCTCTTTCTTGCTCTATGGCTAGCTGACCGGCTGGCCTCTTTCTTGCTCTCTGGCTAGCTGACCGGCTGGCCTCTTTCTTGCTCTATGGCTAGCTGACCGGCTGGCCTCTTTCTTTCTCTCTGGCTATCTGGCCGGCTGGCCTCTTTATTGCTCTCTGGCTAGCTGACCGGCTGGCCTCTTTCTTGCTCTCTGGCTAGCTGACCGGCTGGCCTCTTTCTTGCTCTCTGGCTAGCTGGCCGGCTGGCCTCTTTCTTGCTCTCTGGCTAGCTGACCGGCTGGCTTCTTGCTCTCTGGCTAACTGACTGGCTTGCTCCTTGCTCTCTGGTTAGCTGGGTGGTTAGTAGCTGAATGACTGGCTGACTAGTTTGCTCTCTGTAAGGCTGGCTGTATGGCTGGCTTAGCATGCCACATGTTTCACTTACTGTTGACATCATTTACTTTAGTGTTCATGAAGGATATTTCTGTTGTGTCAAGTGTTTTTCTGTATTACTGTTAAAATCTTCCTCTGTTGTATCACCTGTTACTCTGTTGACTGGTTATTTTATTTGTTGATTTTTTTCGATGTCTCTTTTGACTCTAATTGTTGTTTGTTGACTCTGTTGACCTGCAATTGTTTGTTTGAGATCTTACCGGTGTTTACCACTAATTTAAAATAGTTTTAATTTTGTTTATTTTAATCTGTCCCAAAGTGTTCCTCGCTCGGAGATACAATTTATCTCAAATATCACCCTGACAGATCCTCATTTGTTTCATCTGCTGCGCGCTCCTCCTCCTTCTGTTGCTTCAACTGCAACACTACGGACAGAAAATGGTGTACCAAAACATCCGATCCTAACTGAACCGAGCGACTCGCTCATAGGATGTGAGCCGCTATTATTTGTAGTACGTCATATTCTGTCCGTTGGGGTATTTTGGCGTCAAAATTATGTGTGTTATTCGTGGACGAGAGGATATATCTTGAGGTTATCTTGAAATGATTTCGGGGCTTTTAGTGTCCCCCGCGGCCCGGTCCTCGACCAGGCCTCCACCCCCAGGAAGCAGCCCGTGACAGCTGACTAACACCCAGGTACCTATTTTACTGCTAGGTAACAGGGGCATAGGATGAAAGAAACTCTGCCCATTGTTTCTCGCCGGCGCCCGGGATCGAACCCGGGACCACAGGATCACAAGTCCAGCGTGCTGTCCGCTCGGCCGACCGGCTCCCCTCTTTGGTTGGTTTGCTCCTGATCGGTAATTTGTGTTTTCTTCGAGTTGCTCTCCACACACACTTGTCTGATTCACTCTTGCTGCCCTGTGGCTCTACACAAAGAAAATGGAGGAAGGTGCTCTAAACGCCAACTAACGTAGGCTAGTCATTAATTTTTTTTGGGGTAGGGGGCGTTGGCGGGAGGTCTTTCTAGAATGCCTCGGTAGTTTTACATAGGAATGAGTACCGATGGGGAGGCTGATATCGTCACCGGAGGCGGCTGCTCTGCAGCGTGCACAAATGAAGCGATGTGAATGCAAACATCACCTGAACACCGCGATGTTTGGGTTTGAATTGCACACTTGAAGCTCGTTGAAAATATTGAGTGTGTCCCAGAGGATGAGTTTGGTTGCAACGTTCAGCTATCGTCTGCACGGCCTCTTGTTGCCTGATCCTTCCTCCCAAGTCCCTCTCTGTGAGGCGAATCCACAGGCAATAATGCTACCCTGGTCTTTGATTCCCTGTAAGCTTTGCAATGCTGATCTGGATTCCGGTTAACTGCAGCAACTTCAGGAATGCTATAGTCCGGTCTTTGATCGTCGGAAATAGCTTATGCAATGATACACTGTTTGATACATTTCAAATATTGCGATACTATTGCTGGACCACTGACACATTGCAATGCTGGACACGTCTCCTGATTTCCCCTGAACGTTTGCAGTGCAATGTGGGGTGTTCTGATCCCCTGCAACGGTTTCCGAACAACTGTTCCGACTTAGATCTTGGGTAGCCTGCTCCCATACACCGAGATACTCGCTATTTGTGATATTAGTGATGTTTTGCTCTAGAGGAAAACTTGGTAGTAATTGGTGATGTTGTCTGAATGGATCACTAGTGAGCCTGGCACTGCTCGATACATTATTTCCGATCATACAGAAGCTGAGCTTGTGTGTTGCGCATCAGACCTCTGCTGGACTACCTGCTGTTGATCAGATATTTGCTGAACCAATTTTGTTGGTTTTACCACTAGTGGAGAAATTGTGGCTTTGATGAAATATCTCCCTTTCTTAAGATTACACACACACACACACACATTGCTGCAGATGTCATTGCTGTAAACAACCGATGGCTGGAAAGGCGGGATCCAAGAGTCAAAGCTCGATCCTGCAAGCACAAATAGGTGAGTACACAGACACAATGTCAAATATCCTGATATTTTCATCAAACTCTGAGAATAACTTAACCCGTCCTGAGAAGTTGCTCTTGAGCTCAGTTGACCCTTGTCCCCCTACCTTCCCGTCCCCCCTCCCCCCTCCCCTTACCCCATAATTCACCCCATGTCCTCCCCTACCCATCCCGACCAACCTCAGACACAACATTAATCATTTCTACCTGTGGTCGAAAGCCGCAATAAGCTACGAGTGATTAATTCATAGTCTCTCAGGTATTGTTTCCGCCTCTTCCTTTGTTTAATCCCCCCCCTCCTTGTCTCTGTCTCTCGCACCCCACCCACCAATCACGCCCTTTTTACCTTTTGCCTCTTGGTGAGCACTCGGCCTCTAGTGCACTCGGCCTCTAGTGCACTCGGCCTCTGGTGCACTCGGCCTCTGGTGCACTCGGCCTCTGGTGCACTCGGCCTCTGGTGCACTCGGCCTCTGTGTACACTCCGACTGGCTCCTCTCCCTCACCAACCTCTTTAAATGGTCGACCTCTCGCCTGAGAACGAGGATCCTAATTCCAATTGGCTGTTGAGGGTTGCCAGAGATAATAGGTCGTCGACAGAGTATCTCATCGACCTATGTCATGCCACATGTCAGACCATTCTCGCTTTTCTGTCACCCTTCCACTAAGACTTACCATCGACCAGCTACGGAAAAGAGTGGGTCAGCTAGTAACTCCTGCTTCACTACAACAACCTGGTCGACCACCTAGGCTGCATGACGTCATACACGTATGCGGAGCTCCGCGCTCAAATCACAGGCCTTCCTGATTACATGTGACGTCATAGGTCTCCTCTCAATGGCAGCGCTAGGTCACGTGACCTTTAAAACGCCATGAATGAATATGACGTCAGAGCTCTACCAGGTGCCAACTTGTTTCACCAAAATAGTACTTTCATAATGTAGATACACCCTTATATTAACCTCATTATATAAGTTTATGCTTCCTAAAATATAATATTCAATCGACGGCGTTCACAATCGACGGCGTTCATGCGGGAAGTGAATGAATACGACAGGTAAGGAGTCTTAGTAATGTTATGATGCACTGTGGGATCGTAACACCACACACCCACACCCACCCACACACACACACACACACACACACACACACACACACACACACACACACACACACACACACACACACACACACACCCACACCCACACACACACACCCACACCCACACACACACACACACCCACACCCACACACACACACACACACACACACACACACACACACACCCACACACACAGAGTGTGTGTGTCGCAGAGTGGTAGACGGTTGGAACAAGTTAGGTGAGAAGGTGGTGGAGGCCAAGAACGTCAGTAGGATCAAAGCGTTATATGACAAAAAGTGTTGGGAAGACGGGACACCACGAGCATAGCTCTCATCCTGTAACTACACTTAGGTAATTACACACACACACACACACACACACACACACACACACACACATACACATACACATACACACACACACACACACACACACACACACACACACACATAGGTCTCAGGTATTGAGACGAGGGGCCTCGTAGCCTGGTGGATAGCGCGCAGGATTCGTAATTCTGTGGCGCGGGTTCGATTCCCGCACGAGGCAGAAACAAATGGGCAAAGTTTCTTTCACCCTGAATGCCCCTGTTACCTAGCAGTAAATAGGTACCTGGGAGTTAGTCAGCTGTCACGGGCTGCTTCCTGGGGTGTGTGTGTGTGTGGTGTGTGGAAAAAAAAAATAGTAGTTAGTAAACAGTTGAGAGGCGGGCCGAAAGAGCAAAGCTCAACCCCCGTAAAAACACAACTAGTAAACACAACTAGTAAACACACACAGTGGTTGACAACTGGAATGCATTAGGAAGTGATGTGGTGGAGGCTGACTCCATACACAGTTTCAAGTGTGGATATGATAGAGCCCAATAGGCTCAGGAATCTGTACACCTGTTGATTGACGGTTGAGAGGCGGGACCAAAGAGCCAGAGCTCAACCCCCACAAACACGACTAGGCGAGTACACACACACACCGAGAAAGAGAGCGAAATAGCGAAGAGCGAGCAGTGTTTCCTACCCTTCCTGACTCTCAAATTACCAGTAAGGTAAGGAAGCATGAAGCTTTCCCTGTCCGTTAATAATTCAACCCGTCCTCTTAAAAAGAACGTCACTTTTGGCCCGTATGCGCGATATGGCTAAATTTGGACGTAATTTGAAATGAAATCGACTCACAAAAGTGACGTTCTGTTCCGTTTTCTGTTTGAGTCGTCCGCCTTACGCGCAGAGGTTATAAGAGGACACTTTAAATTCACGTTTTTCATAACGTTTTGAAACTTTATGAGAATTTCCTGCCCACCTAACCTATCAGAGGACCCTTAACTTACTGTTGTTGAAAAAAGAAATCCCAAATTTATTTTAATTTTTTTTTCATTTTCAAATTACGTCCAAATTCGGCCATACTGGCAAACGGCCAAAAGCGACGTTCTTTTTAAGAGGACAGGTTGAATAATTAGCGCCCCAAACATCACTCATTGCAGTCAGAATTAGTTCAGCGTTCTTGTGAGTTACTCAGCCCGAGAGGAATACTCTTTATTCTTTCTGTGTTGATCAAGAATTTTTTTTTGTGCTCATTTTAATTTTTATTCTTATGTGCTTTTCATGAATATAATTTGCATTTGCTAAAAGAATTTGATGGATTCATAAATCATATTTGCTTGATTTCCACCACATTTGAAAACTTTTCCTAGGTATTGAAGAGGCGGAAAATGTATTTTTGTAAAGTTTTTGTATTTTGTCCTGCATCATCTGTAATTATAACTGCACGTCTATGAAGCTATTACGACTTAATTTTGAATTACTTCTGTCAAACTACTCTCTTGTAATATCTTGTAATGGTGCCTAGTGCAGTAGTCAGGTACCTTACATGTGACATGTGAAGTTTTGTGCTTCTTGATGCAGGCCTCAACCAGAGGGCGAGTATAGCACAAAGTACAATAAATATCGTTCGGGAATTAACCCAAGTTAGGATTTTCTGTTAGTGGTGAGTTTGGCATCATAAATGTATTTCAATATAGCTAATAATGGAATTTAGCTTCAATCTGTATCTGAAAGATGGAGGGCATGTCTGAAGCAGCATGGAGGCCAGGGGCCAGATTCACGAAAGCACTTACGCAAGTACTTACGAACGTGTACATCTTTCCGCAATCTTTGACAGCATTGGTTACATTTATTAAACAGTTTACAAGCATGAAAACTTCCCATTTAACTGTTGTTATTGTTATAAACAGCCTCCTGGTGCTTCGGAGCTCATTAACTGTTTAATAATTGGAAACAAAGCCGCCAAAGGTTGTGAAAAGATGTACGGGTTCGTAAGTGCTTTCGTGAATCTGGCCCCTGACGTTTAGGTCTAGCCTTACCAAACTTTACATGGGGAATGGTCTGGGGTACAGGGCGACCATAGGCTGGTCTGGCTGCCAGAACTCAAAAGGGAACAGTGTGACAGGGTAACATTCTGACCCCCACGACGATTTTTGGCACTGCACGCCGGCTACACCTAACTATATATTTTGAAAAAAAAACATAAATTAACATAAATTTTGTTCTTCATACTTTGGCCAGAGTAGCATTATATATATTATCTTCCCACAGCTTCAAAAGCTTTCTCAAGGAAAGCCCCTTTCTTAAAATAAATGGGCAACTATTATATATTTGGAATATTTCACACCGTTAGGCTCCTTCCACCAGTAGACCATCCACATGCCAATCGTAGATTATAAAAGTAGTTTCATAAGAGAGACAAAGACAGAGAGTCAGAGAAAATACAGTCACTAGCTCTACAACTGCCTGTAGATGTAGCGAAGTACTCACAGGACACCTTGGCACATGCAGACCTACGTAGAAATGGCACCACTTTATTGTGACTTTACGGTAAACTCGGGTCACTCACAAGTACCACAAAGTGTCGGTTCAATCCGACAGTCATTGATACAAGTGCTGACCGGAGACTTATTAATTTCTCATATATAATTATTATGTACCCATACACATCCCGTGGGCGGTAGTGGAAAAGGTTACATAGGCACATAATGGGCCATGAACTCATCGGCCAAATTCATTAAGATAAGCCGTTTACAGCCTTAAACTGTTTAAAGTATATGTATCAATAGTCGTTTATTGCGCAAGTGGTTAAGAACCTGACCATGATTGTCCCTATGCTGAACAATTTACATCATACATCATTTACTAATCCAGTCAGTCGAGGGTTGTATCATGTCTGGCAATCTTGACTACAGTTCCTACTATTAAGGAGAGCTAAAATCGACGTTAAGTAGGCCGCCTGAAGTCAATCGTCAGTGGAAGAGTTGATTACGAAACTATACCAAGTTTCCTCTCATACGTCATAGAACATGGAAAGGTTTCAATCACATTGTATTTCTAGTCCTGTGAGTCAGGACTCACAGGACTAGACTCACAGGACTAGACTCACCCCCATAACACGACTAGGTTAATGAAAGCTGGTAAAGTACTACATATCCTGGAATTTCTCACAATCAGCACTTACGCCCTGCAATTGCTCACAACCTGCCCATAATAAGGGTCTGCAACTGCTCATGTGACCTGTAGTTACAACCTCTCATATCCAGAACTGGCAATTACAACCAATCTGATGTTACTAACGTCCAACAGGAACTGAGAGCCTACAGTGGCTCACGGCCTGTACTCACAGAGCCTGCAACAACACCAGAATGTGTTGTTTGATGTGTGCCATCACACATGAGAGAAGGTTATGGTCTCTAAAATATTTTTATGTAGACAGGTGTTAGGGATGACGAGTCATATCACCCCCGCACCTCGCTGTCTGTGTGTCTGTCTGACTAGCAGACTGACAGACTGACTATCTCCCCACCTCTCTCCCTCCCGTCTCTTTCTCTCCCCTCTTACATGCTGGCAATAAATTTTCCACTAACATTTTTGAAATCCTTCTGAAGACAGGAATGGCCATTCAGGCGTCAGGTTAAGGATCCCTCCCCCCTAACCCTGCCTTCTTAAATACTAATTATCCAAAGTGGTTTATGTCCAATTATCTTCTTTATTCTTTCTTAAGGGGTACGAAACGTCGCCAACTTTTATTCAAAGTTTCGCCAACACTTTCACTGGCCTAATAACGTTTCAGGTGGAGACGCCTCGCGTCATTACTACAGTCATGCCTGCAGCCTGGCACTCTGCACCAGTATACTACCTGGAGTACCGGAGCCTGGCTCTCTACACACCACTATACTACCTGGAGTACTCCAGCCTGGCTCTCTACACCACTATACTACCTGGAGTACCGGAGCCTGGCGCTCTACACCAGTATACTACCTGGAGTACCGGAGCCTGGCTCTCTGCACCAGTATACTACCTGGAGTACCGGAGCCTGGCTCTCTACACCACTATACTACCTGGAGTACCGGAGCCTGGCTCTCTACACCACTATACTACCTGGAGTACCGGAGCCTGGCTCTCTACACCACTATACTACCTGGAGGAGTACCAATGACATGTGTTGACAGTCATATCAGTCTGCTTAGTTGATTAATTATAATGATATAAATTTTATTCATCATTCGAAGATGTCTCTCTCTCTCTCTCTCTCTCACTTTCTCTCTCTCTCTCTCTCTCTCTCTCACTTTCTCTCTCTCTCTCTCTCTCTCTCTCTCTCTCTCTCTCTCTCTCTCTCTCTCTCTCTCTCTCTCTCTCTGTTCATTCACACCTTGCAAAATACTATCGAAATACTGGAAAAAAATTGTGTTTTCATCATGTAGGGAATATACAGAGAGGGACCAAGCATACAAGACGTGTCGGTATAGTATTCTGCGTCTGAGACTTCAGTCATATATTAAGAACCTCGGCGATATATTTGGGATTTCAACTATATATTCAAGCTTTCAAAGATACATTCAGGATTTCAATTTTGTATTCAAGCTTCAAACGATACATTCGGGATTTCATTGATGTATTCGGTCTTCATATTCAGGCTTGCTACAGTGTATTCATGCTTTTAACGAGGTATTTGGTACTCCAGCGATATATTCAGTGTATGGGTGACTTCTGTTTTATAGTAACGACCTCAGAGTTGCTGTTGTCTGAATGGGGGTGCAACCAAGACGAGGACACACAGTTGTTAATTACACATGAGAATGAATCAGATGAGAAATAATTTACAAGATGTGGATGATAAATCCATTCTCGAATTCAGAAACAATTACGACAACCCGCCAAAGAGGCGGGGTCCTGACTACTTGAAGCCGGAGCCCCACACACACACACACACACACACACACACACACACACACACACACACACACACACATACACACACACACACACACACACACACACGGGATCCAAGAGTCAATGCTCGATCCTGCAGACACAACTAGTTGAATGAGTACACACACACACACACACACACACACACACACACACACACACACACACACACACACACACACACACACACACACACACACACACACACACTCACACACACACACACACACACACACACACACACACACACACACACACACACACACACACACACACCCTCCTCCCCCCTCTCTCACCAGGTGGGGGTTCACACAAGATGTGGCTGATACCCCCCCTCCCCCCCCCCTTCTTTACACCCCCCATCATAAGCTTATAACAAAAACTTCCCCGCCACACGCATCAAGAGCGTCATGTTTTATGTAAAACTTAATTTTTATGCCCAAGTGTTCTGGAGTCTCTGTGTTTGCATTCCATTTTGCCAGTTCTTTGAATGATTTAAGTCAACAGATTTATAATGGTGAAGGACATCGCTTGGCCTGGATATATTTGCATATATGATGGACTCACAGAAAGTATACTTCATTATATACACACACATCCATTTAAACTTTTATTATATCCTGCCTGATATACAGCAGAAAACTTATGGATGCTTAATACATAGTCAATACACCAGCTTCCCGCCAAACACACACCGAAACTACGACGTTGGTACAACGTTCGAACAAGTTTTAACACCTAACCAGTTATAACAACCAATATAGCACGTTGTAACAACGTTCTAATACGTCATAAACACGTTAAGCCAAGATGTAACAACTTTATTACAAGTTGTAACAAGCGGAAAATACAGACAGTTTCGGTTTGTGTTTCCGGGGTTATGGTCTGCTTGACAATATATTGTTGAGGTATTTGTTAAGAATGTTTAGTTTGATGGAGTAAAATAGACGCAAATGGCTTCTTGAGGTTATCTTGAGATGATTTCGGGGCTTTAGTGTCCCCGCGGCCCGGTCCTCGACCAGGCCTCCACCCCCAGGAAGCAGCCCGTGACAGCTGACTAACACCCAGGTACCTATTTTAATGTTAGGTAACAGGGGCATAGGGTGAAAAAACTCTGCCCATTGTTTCTCGCCGGCGCCTGGGATCGAACCCAGGATCACAAGTCCAGCGTGCTGTCCGCTCGGCCAACCGGCTCCCATAATCGAACATTTTAACGTATTTTATTACCAAGAACGGTATTTTGTGTAAAATAAATATTATATATTATAATTTTATGAATAGGGGTAGGATAGGTTACGTTAGTTGAACAAATTCACAAGGGCCGTGACGAGGGTTCGAACCTACGTCCGAGAGCATCCCAGACGCTGCCTTAATCGACTGCGCTACGACATGGTTACAAGAATTGCAACCAGAAGTTCTACTGAACTTACAGCGTCTGAGATGCTCTCGGACGTAGGTTCGAACCCTCGTCACGGCCTTTGTGAATTTGTTCATTTGATGCATCACACTATTGTGATTTCTGTGTGTAAGGTTACGCAAGTGGGTTTGGTCATGTTGCCAGATATTTGTAAGGGCAAATAAGGGTTCAAATAAGGGCAAATAAGGGTTAAAATAAGGGTTCAAATAAGGGTTCAAATAAGGGTTCAACTAAGGGCAAATAAGGGTTATTTGTGAGGGTTCAGAGGTGTGAAAACATGCACTGCGCTGGTCAAGGAAAGTCGAAGCTAGATCAGTTCCAAGTAATGTTTGAAGAGTTTTTCACTCATAAACACTGTGTTTGGCGGCTGCAATAACGACGATTTGGCTAATGTTTACGAGGACGCCCTACACGGAAGAAAATGCCGACAACCCACGGTTAGAAAGACAGCTCCAAAGGTTAACAGCTCATTCCTGCAGGTATAAATAATAAATATAAAGGCACGCATAAAACTCAGACACAGAGACACACACACACACTAGGCGGGACCAAAGAGCCAAAGCTCAGCCCCCGCAAGCACAAATAGGTGAGTACACACACACACACACACACACACACACACACACACACACACACACACACACACACACACACACACACACACACACACACACACACACACACCATGAATATCTGGGACAAAGATGAGTAGGTTGCAGGAGAGGCAGGCACGTCATGTTTACAGAATGGCGCCTTTTGTGGCGGAAATATATCATGCTCCCAACCCTCCTGCTAGCCCTCACCCCGCCCACTGACCTCCACCCCCCCCCCCCCCCCCCCACCCAACCCCTATCCCCCATCCACACCACAACCTCACACTCACACTTTTACTCACACTGGTTAGATTGCATATTTCCTACACTGTCAAAGTCTCAAGAAAGACTGGTGTAGACGATAGAGATGCAAGCTGGGATAACTGGGTAGACTATGAACTGTGTAAGGGAGTACCTGAGGGACTCAAGACAGAGTCCGACGGAAGCGAGGTCTCCAGCTGGAGGAATGTAACACAAGTGGGGTCTCCCAAGGCTCGGTCCTGGGACCACAACTCTTCCTAATTTATGTTCGTGATGTACCCGAGGGAGAGAGCTCGTATATGTCGATGTTTGCAGACGATGTAAAGATAATGAGGAATGTAAAAACAGAGGAGGACTGCAGCATGTTGCAGGAAGACCTTAACAAACTGCAGGAGTCGGCAAACAAATGGTTGCTGGAGTTCAATCTCAATAAGTGTAATGTAATGAAAATGGGGGAATAGAGAAAGGAGACCAGAAGATGTCTACACCATGAATGGAAGGCAACTACACGAGTCCCAAAGAGGAGATTTGGGAGTGGATATAATTTCATCACTAACACCAGAGGCACACACAGGCAGGGTGACATCGGCAGCATATGTGACGCTGGGGAACATTACAGCATCGTTTAGAATCCTAAATCAGAACTCTTTCAAGGCAATCTTCACAGCTTTTGTTAGACATATACTGGAATATGCAGCATCGGCATGGAATCCATATCTTGTGAAGCATGAAATTAATATTGAAAAGTACAGAGGTTTGTGCCACAAGTAAGAAGGTTAAGCTATGAGGTTAGGTTGAAGGAATTGCACCTCGCAACCACGGAGGACAGAAAAAAACAGGGAATATGATCACAACACACAAGATACCGAGGGTAATACACAAGGTGGACAAGGACAGCCTTTTTAAGTGGAGAGAAAGTAGGACAAGAGGACACAAGTGGAAGCTGAAAACACAAATGAGTCGAAGAAATGCAAGGAAGTACTCGTACCCACGTACCTGTACCTGATCACGTACGTACCTCGTACCTGATCAACCAGGCTGTGACTCATACGTCAGGCTGCGACCAGCCGCGTCCAACAGCCTGGTTGATCAGTCCAGCAACCAGGAGGCCTGGTCGACGACCGGGCCGCGGGGACGCTAATCCCCGGAAGCACCTCAAGGTAAGGTAACCTAGTACGAGTGGTCAGCAAGTGGAATGTACTGAAAGAAGAAGTCGTGAAAGCCACCTCCAGCCACAACTTTAGGGACGGCTTCAACAAAGAATTTGAACATCAGAATAATTAAGCTATAACGCAACAGGTACAACAAGAACAGTGGGCGGGGCATAAAGAACTAGACTTCACTTGCCCGTTATCACTGATAGGGAAATAGTGATAGGTAAGCACCCACACCTTCACCCCCTCCCTACACCTTCGCCTTCACTCATCCTCGCTCCCACACCTTCACCACACCCCCCACACCTTCACCACACCCCCCACACCTTCACCACACCCCTCACACCTTCACCACACCCCCCACACCTTCACCACACCCCCCACACCTTCACCACACCCCCCACACCTTCACCACACCCCTCACACCTTCACCACACCCCCCACACCTTCACCACACCCCCCACACCTTCACCCACACCTTCCACCACACCCACATTGTCTCCCTGCTAAACAAGGTTGGCGGTGTAATCTTCCTGACTCTAAATTCCTGTACAACTTTAAAACAATGTCCGCAATTATCAAACTCCCTCAGGTGCAATTTGGGCTAACTGCTGGAAGGGTGTGAGGATGAAGATGAGACAGGAGACTGGAAGGTGGGAGAGGAAGATGGGAAGGGGAGCTGGAAGTGGGAGGGGGAAGCTGGGAAGGGGAAGCTGGAAGGTCGGAAGAGGGGGTTGCTTGAAGGAGGAGGTGGAAGAGGGCGCTGGAAGTAGGTGGAAGAGGGCGCTGGAAGGAGGAGGTGGAAGAGGGCGCTTGAAGGAGGAGGTGGAAGAGGGCGCTGGAAGTAGGTGGAAGCGGGCGCTGGAAGGAGGAGCTGGAATGCACTGCAATACACCACACCCGCCACTGGTGAAAAACCAATCTCTCACACGGGTTCAATCCCCCAGGATTCACAGAAACGGATAGGCACATTTCCTTTCATCTGATGCCTCTGCTCAAGTAGCAATAGGTACCAGGGAGTAAAGCAACTGTTGTGGGTTGCATCCTAGAGAAAGTCAGCATTTGACCTACGAGGACAGGAAGTTCAGGCTTCCTATCCCCAGCAATGGGATATAATTATAATATATCCTCCTTGTGGTTACGGCCACCATATAAAATATTCCGGGTATATATGATAACACTTTCCCAGGAAATATTCCAGCTGATTAACCAATAAAACTCTGATAAAATACATCATAACGATCCGTCCTCGGCGGCGTCATCAGATTTTTATTGCTACACTTTGATAGTTACAGAATAAAGTTACACGGAACCGATTTACCGAAGGGGCCGATTACAGCCTAAAGTTGTGTATTGTGGGGTGGCGGGAGGAGCGGACGGAGTTATCAAGGAAAAGCGCCAAGCCATTACGACTATATAGGACTTGGAAGGGGTCAGGATAAGGATTTGGGATGGGTCGGGGGGGGGGGGGAAAGGAATGGTGCCCAACCACTTGGACGGTCGGGGATTGAGCGCCGACCTGCCTGAAGCGAGACCATCGCTCTAACGTCCAGCCCAAGTGGTTGGGTCGGGAGGAGCGGAGTGGTCGTATAGAGTGATGCTCTTGTAACAGCCCGATAAACAAGGTGTTTGACCTGGAATGACCTAACTTGAGCTGGCGAGAATACCACGAATGGCGGCACGACCCCAAAGACGCATTCGTAAATTTTAACGAATTGTGTATTAAAATTCGGCATTTGATATAAATATAGCAATATTATTATATGTTAAAATTTGGTATACAGTTATGCCTAGATTAGGTTAACGTAGGTGTTTAGGTTCTATTGGAAATTATTAATATATCAGCCCGTCCTCAGACAATGTTATTCCATCCAGCGACCGACCCCAGACAGGCCCTCACCAATTTTAACAATCAAAATAAGAATTTTCTCAAACAAATTTAAATTATTGTATTTTAACCTATTGTACACATTTTTTTTTTTTTTTTTTTGAGATATATACAAGAGTTGTTACATTCTTGTACAGCCACTAGTACGCGTAGCGTTTCGGGCAAGTCCCTGGAATACGATCCCCTGCCGCGAAGAATCGTTGTTTCATCCAAGTACACATTTTACTGTTGCGTTAAACAGAGGCTACAGTTAAGGATTTGCGCCCAGTAAATCCTCCCCGGCCAGGATACGAACCCATGACATAGCGCTCGCGGAACGCCAGGCGAGTGTCTTACCACTACACCACGGAGATTTAGGCGTATGTTACGTTAGGTGTTCAGGCTCCGCTGTGTAAATATTAGTATTTGTAGTACGTGGGTGAAGCATTTGCAGAGAGTTGCAATTCGAACAGAGGTCGTCAGCGAAGCACTGTTCGATAATTGTTTGAACGTCAGCGGTTATGGGTCGTGTGTACAGTGGTATTCATTCGTAAACTGGGGTTTTTGCCGGGTGAACTGGCCTCTGTTGATGAGGACGGCCTGCACGCAAACCTGTTGATGCAACAATGAGTCAATTCTAATAAGGTCGAAGCTTTGTTTCACTGTTTACTTGCTGGCTGGAGTCTTCAGGAGTTTGGCCCAAACACTGCAGTTCTTCTCCAGACCACCTACGAGGCAGTCATTTTTAAGGAGACCGTCGACGTGACGGTAGTCTCCTAGGAGTCCCACGACCTGACGGTAGTCTCCTAGGAGTCCCACGACCTGACGGTAGTCTCCTAGGAGACACAAAAGAAGTGAGCATCCTCCTAGGAGACCAAAAGCAAATGAGGACGTCTCCAGCAGAAAGACAAGTCAACACTACAATAGGAGCTCGGCGCAGGTATTTCTAAGGGGTGCCGGGACGCTCTCCAGCTTAAGAGGAGATAACTTCTTGGCCGACCAAGAGGCGGGAAGGACTAGACACCTCCGTCTTCCAGCAGGAGCGGAAGTGCAACAAGCAACAGTTTCGAACACTTAGCATATCTCACCTACGTCACACAAAACAGTATTTTGTGGTTCCAAATAGCCACCGAAAGTTTTATTACTGAATACAAAATTAGTTTTTTTTATCCTTTACGTGGGTTTACAAACAGAATGGTTAATATCTGAGTAAGTTCATGCATGCAGTGTTAGGGGAGGGCGCTTATCATCTGAATACCTGAGGGGGGGGGAATATTCCTGTTTCAAAGAAAATGTATTTTTCTCTCCACACTTTTCACGAAATATTATAAAAAAAATATTAACTGCACTTGCATTTTAATTATAAAACATATAACTCAGTTAGTTTAACTCACTTTATTTAACTAATTATTTTATGAAAATAAAAGTTTCTCGTCGATACATTCAGTCTTTTGATTGAGGTTGAAAATTGAATCAAGTTAATTATGAAAGTCTTTGACTCCTCCATCGTTATATTCATACTGGTCCTGGGGAATGGTAAGTAAACACATACTCATGGTAAGTGAACACATACTCATCACTGCTGCGAATATTTGATTGATCTTCGAGTGTGAGTGTGAGTGTGAGAAGCGTGTGTGAGACAGGCGTGAGAAGCATGTGAGGCGTGAGGAGCATGTGAAGAATGACGACTGTGTGAGGATCTCTCTCCATGACCTCAGTTACTGTGCTAGCATGTCTTAGTATAAACCTCACTCCCTTGTCGGTTACCTCACGTAACCGACAAGGGGGTGAGGAATTGAAGGTTCCAATAATGTACCTAGCTTACATTAATCACGCGTATGAACATCCATATTTCCAGTTGTGACATGTGGTATAACAGTGATCGAACAGTGAGCCCTCAGAAGTGTGGGTGCATGTGGGCAAGGCATCACACGCTGGGAAAGTTGATGAAACAACTTAAATTCTCAACGCAAAGTAAATAGATTTTCTTAAAATTTCACACGTCTCGCTTGTCAATGTATAACCAACCTTCCTGGGAGTTAATTTTGTTAGTATCACGTAGTTAGCTCTTGACATAAACTATGTATCCTGTCATATAGTCCACTGTACCTGAATAAATGACCGGGTCATACAGGGGCAGGCGATCAGTAACTGTTCGCCTGTTGTATCTCCAACGGCCTCTATTTATCCTGAAAAAGACTCGAATCTCTAAATATTTTTCGTATATCTGCGTCTACAGTTTCTATCTCACACATTTATCGTAGCTGTTATCTTTCCGCTTGGTTTCATGAGGCCTATCACCCACATTTCTTACCTCATGAACGCTGAATATACCTCATTACCCAACTCTCAGCGCTCCGGCTCCTCCCTCTTCAGAAAGCCACACTAAATGAACACTTCTTTCAGTCCATTAACTACCTCAACCAAGCAAAAGAACACTAACATTTTTGCTCAAAATTGTTGTGGAGGATTGTTGTTGTTTTATGTGAATCGACGCATGGAAGTTAATGATAAAAAAGTCATGTTTTTAAGTTTCTACCTTTTTTTTTTTATTCGCCTTCTGTTTCAGGAAAATCACTACACCAGGAAAGTTATATACTTTTTCTTGAGAAAATATTGACGCAGAATGATGGGCTCGAACCGGCGTCCCTGGACCCCGCTAGACACAGGCGCCACCAGGCGTGACTGAGGGTATTACCAGAGAAGTAAATCACGTTCTTCAGATTTCATTGTCCGTATTTTTCTTATTTCTTATTTTATAAAGGTGGTGTAGTTTGAGTGGACTGTGTAGTGAGGTGAAGTATTGTGGGAGTGGAACAAGCTAACTGTTGGTGCCCCATGCCAGCACCATAGTTTTTCTTTGTAATAATTGTGATATGATACTCTACATATAGGGTCCTGTAGCGCAGGAGTCTACGTCTCAGGCTCACAATAGTGGAACCCGGGTACCAGTCACTGAACAAGACAAAGACAGTTCGATACGATTCCTTTCATCTGATGCTGCTGTTCACCTAGTAGTAAAATAAGTAACCTAGAGTTACGCAATTGTTGTGGGTTGCATCCTGGAGGCCTCTATAACCCCAAGTACAGGCCTCCTGTCTCCAATAACGGGAATTATCTGTATCAACGTATTCGTTACCTTCACAGACGCAACAATATACATCTTTTGCGCCAGAAAAAAATTATTAAATCTTTATTAAATTAAATTTATTAAAATTTAAAAAATCTTTGCCATCTTTTTGCCCGAAAAAAGCTGAAACAAAGCAAAACTATATGAAAAAAAAGTTGACCTTTTGTATGGGTTTCAGTGCGTTGACTCACCCCGGCTTTCAGTGCGTTGACTCACCCCGGCTTTCAGTGCGTTGACTCACCCCGGCAAAAATTCTGAATGCTTTCTTTTATGATCTTAAATTTCGACTACAAACAGTATATGTAAATAGGAGAGAGAGGAATGTCTAAATTAGTGGGCATTTTCACCGCTGCAGATTTATAATTCGGAACCCTTTTTTGCGTGGCTCAACTCTCTCAAATTATTTTTATAATTTACACTCCTGAAACTTTAGTTCAGTTAGTGTTGTAATGATTTGTTACAACTTGTTGTATCCGCAAAGTTGTTGCGAATAAAGACCTCGAAATCAAATTCTCTAATTGAAATTTAGGTGTGATTATAAGGTGAGGCAGCTTCAGAAACAGGTACACAGCAACGCCGTGGTGGTGGGTAAGGTTATTATGAAGAGAGCGCTAAGGTAAGACCATTATACCACTTGGAGGGATTATCGCGACAAGGAACTAGGATAGAACGGTGAAAAGAAATAGTGCCCAACCACTTGGACCGTCGGGAATCGAACGTCGACCTGCAGTAAGCGAGCCAGTCGCTGTACAGGATGGGTAAAGGCCGGAGAGGTTTATCTCCTGCAGGATGCTCCCGACATTGACCATCAAAGAGTTGTGCCATCAACCTGTCCTACAAAGAGCGTCGCTTTTCGATCGTATGGGTTACATAAGGCCAAAAATTGTCGTATTAGAAAATGGAAGCGGCTGGCGAAAGTGACGTACTGTCCCGTTTTCTGTTTTGGGTCCTCTGGTAGGTTAGGAGAGACCACTTTAAATTGACCGTTTTCTTGACGTTGGGAGACTTTTGGAGGACGGGCTGGTGTCACGGTGTCGCCAGGTGCCTGTTGCCGGCACGGCCCTCAAAGTGTCCTGCCTGTGATGTACTCAAGGTGTAGTAGGCATCCATCAGTCTCAGGAGACTATGGTGTTACGCTCTGGTTGTTGGTCTGGAGTGGCCTCACCAGGGCGCAACGCCTGGGTAGGTTGATACGGAGGAGAAGCTGTTACCCAGGCAGCAGGTCCCCCCTCTCCACTTCGCCGAAAGTTTCCAATGGAAAGGCAAACGCCAATACGATTGGTTCCAGCACCGTCGCAGGAACTGAGAGTTCCAGGGTTGACCTCGAAGTTGGTAAAAGAAGTCACAGGGACTCCAAACCCGGAGACCGCCGTGGTCGGGGCCGGGGAAGAACCACCCCATCAAGGGTATGAACGACCCCAGCCTCCTGAAGGGGAGCCTGGGGGGGCCACACGAGCCCCAGGAGGTGGACGTCCTGGTCCCGCACCTACGGGTCCCAGACAGAGATCGTCACAGCCCTCTTTCACCCGAGGCCCGCTTCCTTCATGACCCAGCAGAAGGGTGATAATTATGAAATAAAACAATTATTATTATAATAATATAAATAATTAATAATTATCACTCTTCCTTGATAATAATCACTCGTCAGCGCTCTAAATATGTACTTTGTCCGGTTATATCTATTTTATTCCAGCAGCATATTCTCTTGTCAATTGTGATGGTATTAATGTTCTAGAATTAGTAGGGATCAATGGGACACTGTTAATGAGAGTTGCTGAGTTGGAATTTGTTGAAGTCATAGGTGAGGCTCCCAGACGTCTAATTCCTACAAATTCTAGCGTATGATCGGAAAATTCTTGTTTCTGATTCACGTGAGTATAGCTCGACGTTGGGGTGAGAACGGTCAGCTAATGAGACATTTCCTACTGGCAGGATGAGTTCAGTGTGAGTTGAGAAATACGCTGTCGATGAGAGTGGCAACAATACTTGCGCCCGTCGACAAGAGACTGAAGATCTAGCACTCTAAAAGGCTATTTTGAGGTTATCTTGAGATGATTTCGGGGCTTTTAGTGTCCCCTCGGCCCGGTCCTCGACCAGGCCTCCACCCCCAGGAAGCAGCCCGTGACAGCTGACTAACACCCAGGTACCTATTTTACTGCTAGGTAACAGGGGCATAGGGTGAAAGAAACTCTGCCCATTGTTTCTCGCCGGCGCCTGGGATCGAACCCAGGATCGCAAGACCAGCGTGCTGTCCGCTCGGCCGACCGGCTCCCTGATCGGCTGACAAAAGTGACGATACATCTGGCAGTGAATTAGTTCAGGTAGTGTTTTTTCACTGGAGCTACATACAGGTGTATTTAAGCAAGTGGTGTTTGTATTATACAGGAACTTTATGCGTCGAACAGCACACTGAGTCCTCGCATTGTACTCCAGGGTAACAGAAATGTGCTTGTCAACCAGGAGTGAGTTTGGCCGCCCCTCTTCCTCCCTTCCCCTCTCGAAAAAAAAAGACTGCCCACTAGGAGTGGAAAAATATTTCATGCCAACATCCCGTGGTTGAGGCTATCATGGGATCATTGCCAACTCATTTTGATATTGATACTGCTTGAGTCTGATATTGCTAAACAGTCACTTTGGACCAAGGAAAACATATCAACTGCCTTGACATAGACTGTGGTGGTGACAAAACGTACATGTGTGGTGCAGTGACTAAGTGGCATTAGCACATATATTGATTAACATATTTAGGTATATAGCTAACCTAGACTATATGAAGGGCTATACGTACTGTGTGTCAAGAGAGAGCCGTGTGACAGTGAGTCGTCAAGTCTACGGATGTAACCCGTCACATTTCAGTACCCAACAGTGCTAGGGTCGCTCAGGCCAGACTACTGTTGAATACTATATTAAGTCTTATCTAAAACTAAATGATAACAAAGTTGCTGGCAAGATAAATAATTATCTCTACCAACGTTAAATATATTGAATAAAGATTGACAATAAAAGAGATTAGTAAAACAGACTAAAGCATTATTCGGCAATCTTGTGATGATTTCAGGGCTTAGCGTCTCCGCGGCCCGGTCCTCGACCAGGCCTCCTCCAAACTTTAACATAAAACATAAGAATTAAGCAACAGGTCTGCTGGCCAATACTACACTGGTCCCGTTTAAAAAAGGCCTTTCACCCATGTGCCTATTCAACCTGTTCTGGAAACCTGTTAAACTGCGGGTCTCAATAATACCAGCTGGCAGCTCATTCCACTCGACCGCCTTATTTCCAAACCAGCATTTTGTTCTACTGCTCCCAAACCTTGGACGACCTTGGAGACTCCTGCCTCGAGGTTGCTTGTAACTGAGGTGACATCTCCAGTGACTTCCTGAGTGACGCTGCGTCTTGTGAGACCGTGAAGTCTATTTATAAGATGGTGGCGTAATAGGAATAGGTTACAGGAATAGAGAATGCCAGGGGTGACCAGAGGCTAAAATGTGTCTACAGAGAGCTTACAGTATTCCATTGGCAGCTCCAACTACCATCACCAACCACCACCACCTCAAACCACCACTATCATCAGCCACCCCCTATCACCAATTCCCACTACCATCAACACCATCTCCCACTATCATCAACCACTACCACCAACCACTACCACTACCTCCCACTACCACTACCTCCCACTACCACCAACCACTACCACTACCTCCCACTACCACCAACCACTACCACTACCTCCCACTACCACCAACCACTACCACTACCTCCCACTACCACCAACCACTACCACTACCTCCCACTACCACCAACCATCATCAAGCCTCACCGCCAACAACCACCACCACCTCTCACCACCAACAAGCACCAACCACCACCAACCACCACCACCACCAGGGATCTCATTGAGCACCTCAGGTTCCCACCCAAGACAAACACAGCCACTCAAAAATGTCTGCCACAGCGGCGGAGAAAGATTTAATTCATCAGAAGATAAAATAGAGGCTGAGGGAGCTAGCAACTTGGGGGAGGGAGGGAGTCAGCTGGCCGGACGGTGGGAGGGAGGGAGGGAGGGAGTCAGCTGCTCTAGTGGGAGGGAGTCAAACGGCCTGGTAGGGATGGGGGGTGGATGGGGCGGGGGGGAGCCTGGAACACACATCTCATTAAACACAAAGCGAAGGTGGAAAACTTCAAAGAGGCGCCCCAGCAACTCCCAGGGCGTATTCTTACGAGTTACGATGAAAGACTAAAGAAATTAAACATCACGTTACTTGAAGGCAGTAGAAACATGATCCCCACGTACAAAATTGTCAAGTGAATAGAGAGAGAGAAGGTGAGTACAATAACAGGTGAGACCACATGATAGAAAACAATACATGCAACACTTTCTCCTGACCAACGAGGGACTACCCCAAACTTTTTCACCTCACTAGCACCACTTGAACTGGACGGTAGGCGACGGTCTCGCTTCATGCAGGTCAGCGTTCAGTCCCCCGACCATCTAAGGTGGTTGGGCACCATTCTTTTCCCGCGTCCCATCCCAAATATTATCCTGATTCCTTCCCAGTGCTATACTGTATAGTTGTGTTGGTTTATCAGGGTCAGGAATCATCATTTGCGAAACAACCAGGGAAGGCCTGGTCGGAGACCGGGCCGCGGGGCCGTTGATCCCCGGAAGGTACACAAAGTAGCCACACAAGGTAGGTAACCATTTACGAAACTTGTACATCATTCAATGATCATGGCGGCTTTGTTTACATTTATTAAACACTTTGGGTTCCACGAGAGGTCACTAGGGGTTCCACAAGAGGTCACAAGGGGTTCCACAAGAGGTTACTAGGGGTTCCACAAGGTCACTAGGGGTTCCACAAGGTCACTAGGGGTTCCACAAGGTCACTAGGGGTTCCACAAGAGGTCACAAGGGGTTCCACAAGAGGTCACTAGGGGTTCCACAAGAGGTCACTAGGGGTTCCACAAGAGGTCACTAGGGGTTCCACAAGAGGTCACAAGGGGTTCCACAAGAGGTCACTAGGGGTTCCACAAGAGGTCACTAGGGGTTCCACAAGAGGTCACAAGGGGTTCCACAAGAGGTCACTAGGGGTTCCACAAGGTCACCAGGGGTTCCACAAGGTCACTAGGGGTTCCACAAGAGGTCACTAGGGGTTCCACGAGAGGTCACTAGGGGTTCCACAAGAGGTCACTAGGGGTTCCACGAGAGGTCACTAGGGGTTCCACAAGGTCACTAGGGGTTCCACGAGAGGTTACTAGGGGTTCCACAAGGTCACTAGGGGTTCCACAAGGTCACTAGGGGTTCCACAAGGTCACTAGGGGTTCCACGAGAGGTTACTAGGGGTTCCACAAGGTCACTAGGGGTTCCACAAGGTCACTAGGGGTTCCACGAGAGGTTACTAGGGGTTCCACAAGGTCACTAGGGGTTCCACAAGGTCACTAGGGGTTCCACGAGAGGTCACTAGGGGTTCCACGAGAGGTTACTAGGGGTTCCACAAGGTCACTAGGGGTTCCACAAGGTCACTAGGGGTTCCACGAGAGGTCACTAGGGGTTCCACAAGGTCACTAGGGGTTCCACGAGAGGTTACTAGGGGTTCCACAAGGTCACTAGGGGTTCCACAAGGTCACTAGGGGTTCCACGAGAGGTCACAAGGGATTCCACAAGGTCACTAGGGGTTCCACAAGAGGTCACTAGGGGTTCCACAAGGTCACTAGGGGTTCCACGAGGTCACTAGGGGTTCCACGAGAGGTTACTAGGGGTTCCACAAGAGGTCACAAGGGGTTCCACAAGAGGTCATTAGGGGTTCCACAAGAGGTCACTGAGGGTTCCACAAGAGGTCACTGAGGGGTTCCACAAGAGGTCACTGAGGGGTTCCACAAGAGGTCACTAGGGGTTCCACAAGAGGTTACTAGGGGTTCCACAAGAGGTCACTGAGGGGTTCCACAAGAGGTCACTGAGGGGTTCCACAAGAGGTCACAAGGGATTCCACAAGGTCACTAGGGGTTCCACAAGAGGTCACTAGGGGTTCCACAAGGTCACTAGGGGTTCCACGAGGTCACTAGGGGTTCCACGAGAGGTTACTAGGGGTTCCACAAGAGGTCACAAGGGGTTCCACAAGAGGTCATTAGGGGTTCCACAAGAGGTCACTGAGGGTTCCACAAGAGGTCACTGAGGGGTTCCACAAGAGGTCACTGAGGGGTTCCACAAGAGGTCACTAGGGGTTCCACAAGAGGTTACTAGGGGTTCCACAAGAGGTCACTGAGGGGTTCCACAAGAGGTCACTGAGGGGTTCCACAAGAGGTCACAAGGGATTCCACAAGGTCACTAGGGGTTCCACAAGAGGTCACTAGGGGTTCCACAAGGTCACTAGGGGTTCCACGAGAGGTTACTAGGGGTTCCACAAGAGGTCACAAGGGGTTCCACAAGAGGTCACTAGGGGTTCCACGAGAGGTCACAAGGGGTTCCACAAGGTCACAAGGGGTTCCACAAGAGGTCACTGAGGGGTTCCACAAGAGGTCACTGAGGGGTTCCACAAGAGGTCACTGAGGGGTTCCACAAGAGGTCACTAGGGGTTCCACAAGAGGTTACTAGGGGTTCCACAAGAGGTCACTGAGGGGTTCCACAAGAGGTCACTGAGGGGTTCCACAAGAGGTCACTGAGGGGTTCCACAAGAGGTCACTGAGGGGTTCCACAAGAGGTCACTGAGGGGTTCCACAAGAGGTCATTAGGGGTTCCACAAGAGGTCACTAGGGGTTCCACAAGAGGTCACTGAGGGGTTCCACAAGAGGTCACTGAGGGGTTCCACAAGAGGTCACTAGGGGTTCCACAAGAGGTCACTGAGGGGTTCCACAAGAGGTCACAAGGGGTTCCACAAGAGAAGACAGTAAGGTAGTGTTATAACTCAGCCAACCAGTTTACACTGTATACGCTGAGGTCATGCCTAATAAGTGCCAAAGTACCTCTGTTACAATGTAATTCATTCTGCAGCATTTGTAACATTATATGCGCGTGTATTCTACGGTATTCTACTATATTCTATTGTATTATTATTAATATTATTATTATTATTATTATTATTATTATTTTATATTCATGATGTCTTCCCTTGCCTGTGTGTGTGTGTGTGTGTGTGTGTGTGTGTGTGTGTGTGTGTGTGTGTGTGTGTGTGTGTGTGTGTGTGTGTGTGTGTGTGTGTGTGTGTGAGTGTGAGAGAGTCTGTCTGTACAGCCAACCCGGTGTTGGTTGTACTGTTATGTAACAGTTATGTAACACCACTACCCACCATGCTCACAATTTTTCAGTCTTGAGTTGACAAGTGTACAATGGTGTTACGGAATTTTTTGTCCAGTGACATCTAGCTGCTATGACTTGTGCTGTGTGTTAATTTACTCCATTGTTATTGATTGTGAGTATGCATAGTGAGATATGTGAATATAAGAAGTAGTGTCACGTAGAAAAATTCGCCCCATTAAACTGGTGGATTTTAGTTAGGTCTACGGTAGAGTGAAATTCTATTTTACATAAACAGTTTGAGGTCAGGTGGCGCATTGATTTATAAGGGAAAGTTCTAGTTCCACGAATCTTGCTGTGGCTCATGGTACGAGAGCCAGAGCTTGCCAACTGCTTTGACGATTAAAAATGGTTGCAGAATCCAGCCTACTTAGCAGATATTTTTCGTCACGTGAATCACTTCAACAAGTCAATGCAAAGTCCTGGAGAAATTGTGCTGACTTCAAGTGACAAGATTCTTGGATCTTGTCATCAAAAAAGAATACAGAATCTATGGAAACATCTTGTTACAAAAGGAAATCTTGAAATGTTTCAACCACTGCTGTGGCCTAAGAGTGAAGAAGGATATCAGCAAATTTCAAGTCTTACTAAAACCCATCTAGAAGATCTGTTGATCACACTGGAGCATTATTCGCCGGCTGTGAATGTGCCTACAGTGTCCTCCCTCATCCTTATCCTCCTCGTCCCTACATATCCCGCCCTCTCCCCTCACCCATACCTCCTACCCCCTCACCAAGAATACCTACATCCCTCACCCACATTATCTACACCTTCACCCGCTAAGAAACTGACCCTCACCACCACCTCACCTACCGTCCTTCACCCACACCTCCTCCCACCTATCACCCACACCTCCCGCCCCTTCACCCACACCACCTACCCCCCATCCCCCCAACATTTCAATACATTCGTCTCGATCTCTGGCTACAAGGCTGAATGCCATGATGGAAGTTGGGGCGGGCGTGACGCCTGGGCCAGAGCGAGAGTCTGGCTTTTTACACCATTTTAACCTTTTTGTCCCTGACGGTGAGGAATGGAGCTCACTAGTACCAGAACCCCCCCCCCCCAACATCAGCAACAGAGGCAGTAGCAGCAGAAACAGTGTATCGTTCAGCAAAAGGTTTTCCACAAGTTAACTCAGCCAGAATGGTAACGAACCGACAGTACACCTGTCAGCCAGGTGCTCCCACACCCACCTGCTGGTAGACCAGGTACACCACCACCAAAATACTATACAATGTTTTGTTGACAGGCTCCCGGGCACAACCGGACAACCGCTAACCCTTTTTTTTCCTGTAGCCCAAGGACACACTCGCATGACAACCTTTTATACAGGCTTCAGGATACTGATGCGTGACCACTAGCCCCTGACACACGGGGTCCAGGACACGCGCCAGTAATATCTATCTCTCTCTCTCTCTCTCCTCTTTTAGAGAGGCGAGTGTTCCAAGACCAAAGGCTGCAACTCTGGTATCCTTGGGCCCGCCCGGCGCGCTCACTGGAGACATTAATTTGGATCTCGTGAAACCATTACGAGTATTAAAACGAATCTCGCTTTCCACGTTCTCGTCAGCGCCAAGACAAATAGTTGCTGCTGCTGCTCGCTCTTGAAGATCCTCAGGAGAAACCTCTATGAGAGCGTAAAGGCGACCTGTCATGTTACCTCTCTTCTCCGCCTCCGCCTCCACCACCTCAAAGACGTTTGCCCAGCTGATGATGCATGATTGTTTGACATATGATTTGCCAATCTGCATGTTGCCAAACCATTGTGTTGCAACGCTGCATGCACGTCAATGCACCAAAGACTGACACGGAAGGATTAAATTGCACAGGTGTTGTGTATTCCTCCAGATGACAACTGGATCACATGTTGGGTAGAGCAACTGAAGGAGTGACGAGCCTTTGCCTCGCCCCTGGCTGTCTCCCTGCCACCAGGCTGGGTTAAGAGACCTGTCTGGAATAAACTAGAAGTTTGAGACTCACAGTGGAACGTTTATGACACTCAGATGAGTCGTAGAGATTTTAGATTTCATTTAGCGTAAGAGCAGTGGGAAAATGCAATGAGTTAAAGGAGCAGGTTGTGCAAGCAAACTCTATTCATAATTGTAAAAGTAGATTTAATAGGGAAATAGAACCGGAGCCAATAGCAACAACCGACGGCCAGAAAGGCGGGGTCCAAGAGCTAATGCTCCATCCTAAAGGCGCGCGCGCACACACACTAGAACAAAAGGAACCATTTATAAGTCCGGAAAATAATTAAATTACGAATCGTCGAAAAAAATTAGGATGAAAGGCTATAAAATTTCACCGTGACATAATTCTTTCATGTAATATTTGATCATATATATTTAAATTCGAATCGGAAATTACGCTACAAAAAAATCTTATTTTGGAAAAAAACGTATATGAATTTTTGCTATGAAGACTTAGTCCCTGTTGGATTCATATAGTTTATTTTTGGCTTTAAAATCCATTCTGTTTTTCACAGTAGTGCTTAACCTCCTGTTTTACTGTTAACCTATATAGTGCTTAACTGCTGTCATAGTATTAATCTCCCGTTTTACCGTTAACTTCCCGAACTGCCGGTAATATCCAGTTTTACTGTTTACCTCCAATTTTACTGTTGAGCTGATCTACCTGTAACATTTTGTTTCACCGTAAAATTCCCGTTTTACCGTTAATGTCTAGTCTTACCGTTAATCTCTAGTTATACCGTTAATCTCTAGTTATACCGTTAATCTCTAGTTATACCGTTAATCTCTAGTCTTACCGTTAATCTCTAGTCTTACCGTTAATCTCTAGTCTTAACGTTAATCTCTAGTTATACCGTTAACCACCCATTTTACCGTGCACTATACACCCAACTCAACAAAATGCTAAAATCGAGTTAAAATATTAAATACCCCTCCCCCTCAAAAAAAATTCCCCCCCCCCCCCAAACAGATCCTTAAATTACTACCTGACCCCCCATCCGTAACCTGAGTCCATTACCTACCTGTCCTCTTTTTACCTACTCAGGTGTGATTTTTGTTTCATCTAGTAATTAGTAACGTCCTCTTGAAGGAAGGTTGAGACTGATGGTGTTGTAGTGTGATGAAACAGGATGATGAGTTGTGATGATGTTTGGTTGTGACAAGGGATGCTGGTAACAGTGATGGTGGTGGTGGAATGGGATTGAACACGCGATTCTAGGGGTACGGAATGGGGGGCTTTCCCCCGACACGTGGTATTACGATTTCAATGTGCGTGATGAAGATGTGGATGAGATGATACAAGATGCTAGATGCAGCGATGATTACCGTGAAGAGATTCTTCAACAGCATCATTAAGACTCGCCTGAAATTAAAAGCTCCTACGGCCTTATAAATCTAAGACTTTCATCATGCAAAGTCTTCAAAATGCAAAGACTTTCACCACTGTCTCCAGGAAGAAGTCTGAACGTCTTGGGTGTTTACGCCTGATGTCGTACTACTAGGGATCAGACTCCGGAGGATCAGTCTTTAGTCTCTTGCTCCTTTAATCCTTCAGAGGACTAAAAACTCTTAATGAAGACGAAAAGCCGAATTAGCAAGTCATAGAAATAAAAGGGAACTGCTCTCTTGGCTTGCTGCCGAGACGTCCACTGGCTCTAATGTGGAGTCTGACGATAAGGCGCTACAACTGCACGGTGAAGGTTACAAGCACTGTTACACGGTGAGTGTTGCAAGCACTGTTGCGCGGTGTGTGGTGCACGACGTGTTGCAAGGAGTGTACTGTTGTACTGAGTACTGCGGGCGAGAACACCACAGCTTCCTGGAACAGTCATTCGGGCGTCACCTTCCTGTCCAGGGTCCTGGACGTCGTCTTGGAGCGTGGACGTCTAACCTCGGCCCAAGGGGAAGGTGTTGTATATAGGGAGAGGGGAGGAACCTTACCTTGAGGTTACGTTGAGATGGTTTTGGGGCTTAGCGTTCCCGCGGCCCGGTCTTCGGCTAGGCCTCCTCGTTGCTGGACTGGTCAACCAGGCTGTTGGATGCAGCAGCTCGCAGCCTGATGTATGAGTCACAGCCTGGTTGATCAGGTTTCCTTTGGAGGTGCTTGTCAAGTTCTCTCCCGAACACTGTGAGGGTCGGCCAGTTATGTCCCTTATGTGTAGTGGAAGCGTGTTGAACAGTCTCGGGCCTCTGATGTTGATAAGAGTTCTCTCTCAGAATACCTGTTGCACCTCTGCTCTTCAACGGGGGTATTCTGCACATCCTGCCATGTCTTCTGGTCTCATGTGGTGTTATTTCTGCGTGCAGGTTTGGGACCAGCCCCTCTACTATTTTCCACGTGTAAATTATTATGCATCTCTCCCGCCTGCGCTCAAGAGAATACAGATTTAGGCTCTTTAGTCGGTCCCAATAGTTTAGATGTTTTACTGAGTGGATTCTAGCAGTAAAGGATCTCTGCACGCTCTCCAGGTCAGCAATTTCACCAGCTTTGAAAGGGGCTGTCATTGTGGAACAGTATTCCACTGTAGACAGCACAAGCGTCTTGAAAAGTATCATCATCGGTATAGCATCTCTAGTATGAAAGGTTCTTGTTATCCAACCTGTCATTTTTCTTGCAGTTGTGACAGCTACTTTGTCTTCTTTAAAGGTAAGGTCTTCCGACATGAGTACACCCAAATCCTTTACATTGCCTTTTCGTTCTATGTTATGATTTGACTGAGTTTTGTACGTGGTTTCCGCTTTTAAATTTTCATTTTCTTCCGTAGCGCATGAAATGGAACTTATCTTCGTTAAACACCATATTATTTTCTGTAGCCCATTGTAAGACCTGATTTACATCTGATTGAAGGTTTGCCGTGTCCTCTACGTTGTCTACTCTCATAAAAATCAAAGGATGATACAGTACTATAGATTGTGTCCTTGTTTATGTCCGATATGAGGATGAGAAAAAGTACCTGAGCAAGCACAGTACCCTGGGGGACTGAGCTCTTCACGGTTGACCGATCGGATTTTATTTTGTTGACTATTACACATTGGGTTCTGACAGTCAGAAAATTGTAGATCCATCTGCCTATTTTTCCGGTAATTCCTATTGATCGCATTTTGTGTGCAATAACACCATGGTCACATTTGTCGAAGGCTTTTGCGAAATCTGTGTAAGTTACATCAGTGTTTTGTTTATCTTCCATGGCATCTAGTGCCATGTCATAGTGGTGCAGCAACTGTGACGGGCAAGAGACAAGCAGACAAGGAAGGGAAGGATGGAGGGACAAGAGTGAGGGGAGGGAAGCGTGTACCACTCACTATGGTTTCACGTGATGGTGACAACGACCTTGGTACTTGTCCAACATTTCAGTAATAATTGTTTAGGTGCCTGAACCCCAGCTCCCCTTGTTGTGTATAACTTGTAAACTGGAAGCGGACCACACTGTGTGTGTGTGTGTGTGTGTGTGTGTGTGTGTGTGTGTGTGTGTGTGTGTGTGTGTGTGTGTGTGTGTGTGAGTGTGTGTGTGTGTGAGTGTGTGTGTGTGTGCGCGCGCGTATGTATACTCACCTAGTTGTGCTTGCGGGGGTTGAGCTTTGGCTCTTTGGTTCCGCTTCTTAACTGTCAACTGGTGTACAGATTCCTGAGCCTACTGGGATCTATCATATCTACATTTGAAACTGTGTCTGGAGCCTGCCGCCACCACATCACTGCCTAATACATTCCAGCTGTTAACTACTCTGACACTTAAAACAAACATTTCTAATATCTCTGTGTCTCATTTGGGTACTAAGTTTCCACCTGTGTCGCCTCGTTCGCGTTCCACACGTGCTAAGTAGTTAGTCTTTGTCCACTCTGTCAATTCTCCTGAGAATTTTGTAGGTGGTTATCATGCCTCCCCGTACTCTTCTGTCTTCCAGGGACGTGAGGGTTTAGCTCCTTAAGCCTTTCTTCGTAGCTCTTACCTCTCAGTTCCGGGACCAGTCTGGTGGCTTACCTCTAAATCTTCTCTAACACTGTCTTGTGTTTAACTAGATATAGACTCCAGGATGGAGCTGCATACTCCAGGATTGGTCTGACATAAGTGGTATACAAGGTCCTGAACGATTCCTTATACAAGTTTCTATAGGCAGTTTTTATGTTGGCCAGTCTAGCATATGCCGCTGATGATATCCTTTTGACGTGGGCTTCTGGGGACAGGTTCGGTGTGATATCAACCCACAGATGTTTCTCTCTATTTGATGCTTGTAGGATATCACCTCCCAGATGGTACCTTGTGTTCAGCCTTCTGCTCCCTTCGCCTGGGAATACGAATGAGTTTGGGTGAGTATACATACCAGATGGCTTGTATATATATTTATATATAAATGGTTAAAATCTCCAATGTACTAAAAATCAAGTTTTCTGTGAGTGTGGGCCACGAAATAATTTAGATTGTCTTCGCGTATGTTTGGGGGGAGAGTGGCGACAAGCGAAGGTCAAGGCGACATTTCTAGCTTAGTTTGACAAGATCGACGCACACGACTTTTAG
>NC_091155.1:22152138-22219638 GCF_040958095.1 Procambarus clarkii
ACTCAGCTGTCAGGCCCCAATCGTGTGTGTGTGTGTGTGTGTGTGTGTGTGTGTGTGTGTGTGTGTGTGTGTGTGTGTGTGTGTGTGTGTGTGTGTGTGTGTGTGTGTGTGTACTCACCTAGTTGTACTCACCTAGTTGTGCTTGCGGGGGTTGAGCTCTGGCTCTTTGGTCCCGCCTCTCAACTGTCAATCAACAGGTGTACAGGTTCCTGAGCCTATTGGGCTCTATCATATCTACACTTGAAACTGTGTATGGAGTCAGCCTCCACCACAACACTTCCTAATGCATTCCATTTGTCAACCACTCTGTGTGTGTGTGTGTGTGTGTGTGTGTGTGTGTGTGTGTGTGTGTGTGTGTGTGTGTGTGTGTGTGTGTGTTTGTGTGTGTGTGTGTGTGTGTGTGTATACTCACCTATTTGTACTCACCTATTTGTACCTGCAGTGAGACCCCATGTCACTAGAGACAACATAACACATAAGGAGGCTCGGAGGCTCGTGGAGTCCTTACCACACAAGGTACACACATGATAAAAACAATGAAAATGCACAATGCCATAATATAGACTCTTGTAGCTCAGCTTCTCTGAAAAGACTCAAATGTGACTCATTATTGATGAGTCACATTAATAATGAGTCACTTTCACTTGGTCACTTTCTTCCAAACATTGAGTCTTGGTCACTTTCTTCCGAAAGTGACCAAGACATGTCTATAGTTACTTGGGCATGAGTGTCTTGGGCTTATTGCTATATTTTATAGTTGAGTACAGGTACTTGTAGCTGATTGGTGCTTGCTCTCACTTCTACCACAACACAGCCCCACTTATGTCTGAAGAACACAACACCACTCCTGTCCCCCACAACACCACTCCTGTCACCACAACACCACTCCTGTCACCACAACACCACTCCTGTCCCCCACAACACCACTCCTGTCCCCCACAACACCACTCCTGTCACCACAACACCACTCCTGTCACCACAACACCACTCCTGTCACCACAACACCACTCCTGTCACCACAACACCACTCCTGTCACCCACAACACCACTCCTGTCACCACAACACCACTCCTGTCACCACAACACCACTCCTGTCACCCACAACACCACTCCTGTCACCACAACACCACTCCTGTCACCCACAACACCACTCCTGTCACCACAACACCACTCCTGTCACCACAACAAGTAACTGGAGTCTTACCTCTTAAAACACTACCTCTCTCAAGCTTCAATAACAGTTTTCTCGCTCAGGAAAAAAACTCCTTGCTGACCCGAGCGCAGAATAATAGTATTTCTTCAACACATAAAAAACACACTCTTGCTCATGGTATCTCCCACAGCGGGTCCCACACTCTCCCACAGCGGGTCCCACACTCTCCCACAGCGGGTCCCACACTCTCCCACAGCGGGTCCCACACTCTCCCACAGCGGGTCCCACACTCTCCCACAGCGGGTCCCACACTCTCCCACAGCGGGTCCCACACTCTCCCACAGCGGGTCCCACACTCTCCCACAGCATGTCCCGCACCCTCCGCCGCAGCATCACACACCTACATCTCCAGCACATTCTTCCCACACAAACATTTCGCTAATCCCACAAAATATATCAACTGTCGTAAGTTGTATGATTTATATTTGTACTGAGAGCAAAACATGGCGAGCACCCTATTCCCTCCACCCCACGGGAGACACCTCCCGTCACGCAGGGTGCAGTCCCACCAAACACACACCGAAACTACGACGTTGGTACAACGTTCGAGCAAGTTTTAACACTTCCTAACCAGTTATAACAACCAATATAGCAAGTTGTAACAACGTTCTAATACGTCATAAACACGTTAAGCCAAGATGTAACAGCTTTATTTCAAGTTGTAACAAGCGGAAAATAGAGACAGTTTCGGTTTGTGTTTCCAGGGGTCGCACCTCCACAGATCTCCAATATCAGCTCTTGATACTGGTAATGGCTCAAAAGGGCCACCACTTACGGGCTATTCATGCCCGTGCCACCTTTTGGGTGGCTTAATCTTTATCAATCATTCAATCCCTCCACCCAACCTTCCCTCCAATCTACCCAACCCTCCCTCCATTCTACCCTCCCCTACCCAAAAAAGGAAAATACAAGTATTCCACAAAACTAAGATATATATCTGCTGGCTACGCCAAAGCAAGATCCCTCCCTACTGCCATCCGTCCCTCCCTACTGCCATCCGCCCCTCCCTACTGCCATCCGTCCCTCCCTACTGCCATCCGTCCCTCCCTACTGCCATCCGTCCCTCCCTACTGCCATCCGCCCCTCCCTACTGCCATCCGTCCCTCCCTACTGCCATCCGTCCCTCCCTACTGCCATCCGTCCCTCCCTACTGCCATCCGTCCCTCCCTACTGCCATCCGTCCCTCCCTACTGCCATCCGCCCCTCCCTACTGCCATCCGTCCCTCCCTACTGCCATCCGTCCCTCCCTACTGCCATCCGTCCCTCCATAACCTCCCTCAAAGACCCACTCCGAGAGAAACCAAGAACAGCTGTGTTTGTTTTTCATGAGGGGATGGGGGGGGGGGAGCAGGATGGTACATGGGTGCCTGGCGGGAATGTTGAATGGTGGCGTGCTGTAGTAGTGAGAGGTGTGGTGGTGTGTGTGGCTCACACCGGGGCTAGTTCACACACCCAACACCTCACCCTACACCGTGATGGGAGGAGTAGTGGTGGTGGCCGGGGTGTATGTTGGGGGGGGGGGGAAGTGTCGTTTATTTCTCCCCACGGTCAAGAGGCTTCCTGGGCTTGCCCGTCTTAAGCTCAAATGTCATATTCATTGAGCCACTTTGTTCAAAAACGTAATTTGCATCTGTTTTACGATCAAATGTAAATTTTGAAGTTTTCAAGTGAGTAGAGACATTTTCCAGCTACATCCCGCCAAACACACACCGAAACTACGACGTTGGTACAACGTTCGAACAAGTTTTAACACCACCTAACCAGTTATAACAACCAATATATCAAGTTGTAACAACGTTCCAATACGTCATAAACACATTATGCCAAGATGTAACAACTTTATTACAAGTTGTTACAAGCGGAAAATAGAGACAGTTTCGGTTTGTGTTTCCAGGGATGCAAACAAAAAATCTATTGCAAAATTAGCCGCTGCCATTGGACAACATACGTCAAAATGTTCCCCGCCCCCTCATTAACTTGTGTACAGTCCATCAAGAACATACTACCAAACAACAGTTGCGAAATGAAGCAACCAGATGGACGAGGATCTGAAATAAAATGACTGCCGACGTGTCTGTCTATCCTGAAGCACTCGTGTAGTGGGTGGTGTCAAATGTTCAGCCACCTTATTGTGACTTGCTGTCCGCACCAGACACGTCAACACCTGTCATGGACACACCACGCAGCCCATGACGCATGTAGCCTTAGGTCCCCAGCACACACAGGCTGCGTCAGACGTAGCCTCAGTGGACCCCAGCACACACAGACTGCGTCAGATGTAGCCTCAGTGGACCCCAGCACACACAGGCTGCGTCAGACGTAGCCTCAGTGGACCCCAGCACACACAGACTGCGTCAGACGTAGCCTCAGTGGACCCCAGCACACACAGACTGCGTCAGACGTAGCCTCAGTGAACCCCAGCACACACAGACTGCGTTAGACGTAGCCTCAGTGAACCCCAGCACACACAGACTGCAACAGACGTAGCCTCAGTGGACCCCAGCACACACAGACTGCGTCAGACGTAGCCTCAGTGGACCCCAGCACACACAGGCTGCGTCAGACGTAGCCTCGGTGGACCCCAGCACACACAGGCTGCGTCAGACGTAGCCTCGGTGGACCCCAGCACACACAGGCTGTGTCAGACGTGGCCTCAGTGGACCCCAGCACACACAGACTGCGTCAGACGTAGCCTCAGTGGACCCCAGCACACACAGACTGCGTCAGACGTAGCCTCGGTGGACCCCAGCACACACAGGCTGCGTCAGACGTGGCCTCAGTGGACCCCAGCACACACAGGCTGCGTCAGACGTGGCCTCAGTGGACCCCAGCACACACAGACTGCGTCAGACGTGGCCTCAGTGGACCCCAGCACACACAGGCTGCGTCAGACGTAGCCTCAGTGGACCCCAGCACACACAGGCTGTGTCAGACGTAGCCTCGGTGAACCCCAGCACACACAGGCTGCGTCAGCATGAGAAGAAAACTTATTATCGGGCGTGTAGTGGTCCGCTGTGTTGTTGAGCAGGGGGAGGGTGATGGGGAGGGTGATGGAAGAGGAAGACAGTAGGAGGGAGGCTGGGCAGGGAAAGATGGAAGTAGGGAGGAGAGAAGACATAGGCAAAATGAGTAAGAAAAGAGATGGATATAGAAAATGAGGGACAAGGAGGAGGGGTAGGAAGAGAGAAGCACTGGCTAAGAGGTGGAGAGAAGAGCAAGTGAGGAAGAGAGGAGGGAAGAGAGCGCGTAGAAGACCATTACAATACACAAGTGATGACTCTTCAAGGATGCTGGTTCATTTTTCCAGCTAATGGCGGCGGCCTGAGAGACACGAGGCTACGTGGAAGAGGCTATTGTGCCACGAAGCTGGGACCCTCCCGCCGCGTCCCTTCCCGCCAGTGTTAAGTTGAGTCCTACTTCCACACCTTTGTAAGTCAACACGGGCTGAGTACGTAGCGGAAATGAGGTCTCCACCTGCCCCTCTCGCTGTACTCGCTATAAGAGACCTGCCCCTCTCGCTGTACTCGCTATAAGAGACCTGCCCCTCTCGCTGTACTCGCTATAAGAGACCTGCCCCTCTCGCTGTACTCGCTATAAGAGACCTGCCCCTCTCGCTGTACTCGCTATAAGAGACCTGCCCCTCTCGCTGTACTCGCTATAAGAGACCTGCCCCTCTCGCTGTACTCGCTATAAGAGACCTGCCCCTCTCGCTGTACTCGCTATAAGAGACGGAAGCGAAACGGCTAAATTGGGCTTCATCGTTGTACTTAAGTGTAAATGGGCAATGGGGAAGGTCAATTTAACTAATCTACGGCAAATATAATGCTGATGGTGGACTATTAATAAGAGATCACTGTATCATACTTTACACGCAACATAAATGGAGCTCTCAACATTTCGCCTGCCTGTACCCATTTATAAACTGACGCCGGAATAGTGACTGGGTTTACCTAGCAGTTTAACGGGGTTTGCAGGATCGAGCTTCAATTTCTGGGCACTGACTCCCGGACCGAATGTTCCTTGTTCTAGTTTAGAGATGAAGACAGCCGCTACTATATCGACTTTTAGTTCGTTCCACTTGTTTAATTCACTCACTGAATGTTTCCACACATTCCTGTTATCTTGAGGTTATCTTGAGATGATTTCGGGGCTTTAGTGTCCCCGCGGCCCGGTCCTCGACCAGGCCTCCACCCCCAGGAAGCAGCCCGTGACAGCTGACTAACAACCAGGTACCTATTTTACTGCTAGGTAACAGGGGCATAGGGTGAAAGAAACTCTGCCCATTGTTTCTCGCCGGCGCCTGGGATCGAACCCAGGACCACAGGATCACAAGTCCAGCGTGCTGTCCGCTCGGCCGACCGGCTCCCCTGTGGCTCCTTTGCGTGTCTAGGTTCCTTCAATATTATATCTTTAAGATCTAAAAATCATCTCTATACTTCATCGATAGCGCTCGATATTTTCTACGTATGGATCATGTTCCCACTATTTCATCTTTCCTGAAAAAGTCATTAATTTCGCCTCTCAGTCGACGCCCTTAGTTCAGTCCCCACTTATACAGGGATTAGTTTTGTACCACTTCTCTAAACGTCCTTGATAATGAGGACTCCACACTGGTGTTATGTATTCTGTATCCTCCATGTACTTTTTAGTACCTGCTGGGTCGAGCTTCAGTTCTCGAATCTCAACTTTCCAAGCGTTAGTTATCTAATACTCTAGCGCAATAGACGTACGACGACGTACATGTCTCGTATCATGTCTTCTTTTATAATTGTGGATGAAATTGATCTCTACTGCCTCCATTTGCACTGGTCGATACAGCGACGGTCTCGCTTCCTGCAGGGTCGGCGTTCGATTTCCGATGGTCCAAATGGTTGGGTACTATTACCTCACTCCATCCTCATATCCCAGATCCTCGTCCTCTTGTCCCAGCTCCTAGTTTTCACATCCCAGCTCCTTGTCCTAATATCCCCTCCAAGTACTCTTTGGTCATCTTACCTTTCCCCTTATAATTATCTTACCTTTGTTGTTTTCTCGTCTTGTTCATTATATTCTGATGGTTCATTATCTTACCCTAAAGTAGTGTTGCCTCACATCCCTATGAGTCAGAGTTCTCTCTAGCTTTCCCCTCAGCTCTCTCCTTCAATTGTCTTTGATTGCAATCATTTCTAACTTTTCCACCCAGTTAATTTCCCTAAGTATTTTGTGTTTCTATCATTTTCTCTCTATTTCCTATCTTCGATAGGTTCCGCTCTTTCATCCTTTACTCGAACCCCTTCCCAAGCAGTTTTACTGTAAATAATATTTGAGATCACTGAGGAGTGATTGAGGAGAGCAGGGACGTGGATTCAATCCCATTGTACTACCTCTCCTCATTGTCTAGTCGATAGTGGGTGTGACTGAGGAGTCCAGAGACGAGGGTTTGATCCCACTGCATGGCCTCAATATTTATTAATATTTACCCCACGTGAACAAATCCACAAGGGCCGTGACGAAGATCGTAGCTCAGTCGATTAAGGCAGCGTCTGGGATGCTCTCAGACGCAGGTTCGAATCCTCGTCACGGCCCTTGTGGATTTGTTCATATTTGATGCATCAAGCAATTGTGATTTCTGTGTTTACCCCACGTTATTGTGACTTTATTATGCAATGTATAGCATCACTGTATAATGTATAGCATCACATCACTATATACATCACAATCAAAATAAAATATACACAACCATAGTGTATAATTAAACCAGACACTCAAAAAAACAGTAAAAATGTGTTTACAAAGATAGCAAGGTAATGGACTTTTTTTAATTTTTTACTTAGCAGGGCGTCTTATCTGAAGAGCTTAAGTACATAGAGAGCCTTGGGGTGTGCGTGCTTTGTCTTCACCCCCGTCTTCAAGACTCTCCATGCCTTTCTCTTCTATATCTCCACCATTCTCCTCCTAATTGATGTCTTATTACACTTCCATTTCTCCCCCCTTCATTTTATCCTCTTTGTCCGATTTCTCAGTCTCCTTATTTTAGTGACTCCTATTTATCCCTCTACCTGTCTTCCTCCGGCCTCCCTTCACCTTCTTCAGGTATATTACTACAAGAAGCTCCACTTCTCACCATAGATTACGAGTCGTGCTGTAGCTACCCCTCTCTACTAGGTGCCTCGTAGCCTGGTGGATAGCGCGCAGGACTCGTGATTCTGTGGCGCGGGTTCGATTCCCGCACGAGGCAGAAACAAATGGGCAAAGTTTCTTTCACCCTGAACGCCCCTGTTACCTAGCAGTATATAGGTACCTGGGTGTTAGTCAGCTGTCACGGGCTGCTTCCTGGGGGTGGAGGCCTGGTCGAGGACCGGGCCGCGGGGACACTAAAAAGCCCCGAAATCATCTCAAGAACCTCAAGATAACCTCTACTTGATACAGTCACTGTATCTCTCTTCGCTACAGTCAACTCCTTCTCTCACTACAGTCACTTCTCTCTTAGCTGTGGCTTGTATCGCTATCCTCACCTCGCTACTGCCAGTCACGTATCACTAACCTCCCCTCGTTACAGTCTGATATCACAGGTTTAATAAAATTATATGACTAGGCGACAAAAATTAGGCAAAGAGAAGGGTGGGCAGATTGCATTTTCTTAGACTGTCAGAAAGTTCCCCATAAGAGGATGTTACAAAAGTAGGAGCAACAGGCAGGAGTAAAAGGTAAGGGGATCCAGTGGATAAGGGAGTATCTAAGCAACAGGAAACAGCGAGTAACTGTGAGAGGGGAGACATCAGAGTGGCGAGATTTCACCAGCGGAGTCCCGCAGGGCTCTGTACTTGGACCCATCCTGTTCAAATATATGTAAACGAACTTCGAATGACTTATTCCTCTCAATGTTTTCTGATGATGGAAAAATAATGAGAAAAAATCAAGACAAAGGAAGTTAGAGACTTCAAGACGACCTGGACAAACTGGAGGAATAGTATAGAAAATGGCTACCTTCTCTACACTGTTTAAATCCAGTGTAAAGTAATGAAATAATGTGAAGGGAACCAGGAGGTCAAATACAGGGACCAGGGACCGAAGCTCAACCCCCTGCAAGCACAACTAGGTGAGTAGCACCATCATCTTCTCCCTCACCACCACCACCAGCCCCTCATCACCACCACCCGCCCCATCATCACCACCACCCGCCCCATAATCACCACCACCCGCCCATCATCACCACCACCCGCCCCCTCATCACCACCACCCGCCCCATCATCACCACCACCCGCCCCATCATCACCACCACCCGCCCCCTCATCACCACCACCCGCCCCATCATCACCACCACCCGCCCCATAATCACCACCACCCGCCCATCATCACCACCACCCGCCCCCTCATCACCACCACCCGCCCCATCATCATCACCACCCGCCCCCTCATCACCACGTCAGACTGTTGACCTCTGGTAAAATTAGTGAGTTCAATAATTTCTCGTTAATGATGGTAATTTCATGACTTTGTGAAATTACTGAACTGAGGATATTCTATTCTGGTGCCATATATTCCTGGCAAATTTAATAACGCGAACATGTTGGTACACATTTACACACAGTGTGTAGCATGTGTATTACAAGCTTACAACACTTTATTATGTGTAGCTGGTGTGGATTACACCACAGGCATCATGCACAGCGTTTGGCGGTACACACACAACACACACTGTACACCATCCCCACCCCCCAATCACCACCACACCCTCCAACACCCCAGAACCGTCTCCAATACACTACCACCACCACCACCTCCAACACCACCAACACACCACCACTACCACCACCACCACCAACACACCACCACCACCTCCAACACACCACCACAACCAACACACCACCACCACCTCCAACACACCACCACAACCAACACACCACCACCACCACCTCCAACACACCATCACACCCACACCCACGTTCTTCTCAATGTGACTTAGTATAAGTCCTGGAGAGACCCATAATCCCATTCAATCCTGAACTGAACTAAAAGTTCCAGAAGCACACTGATAGAGACGCGGTCAATAGCAGGGTAAAGAACTTTCTCAAGCATAATACCACAACGGTATTCAGAATTATTTTATACAAGAAACCATACAACATCCTTATATATTCAGGGCAAGCCACGCACCAGGTACAGCAAGCCACGCACCAGGCACAGCAAGCCACGCACCAGGTACAGCAAGCCACGCACCAGGCACAGCAAGCCACGCACCAGGCACAGCAAGCCACGCACCAGACACAGCAAGCCACGCACCAGGCACAGCAAGCCACGCACCAGGCACAGCAAGCCACGCACCAGACACAGCAAGCCACGCACCAGGCACAGCAAGCCACGCACCAGGCACAGCAAGCCACGCACCAGACACAGCAAGCCACGCACCAGGCACAGCAAGCCACGCACCAGGCACAGCAAGCCACGCACCAGACACAGCAAGCCACGCACCAGGCACAGCAAGCCACGCACCACACACAGCAAGCCACGTACTAGACACAGCAAGCCACGCACCAGGCATAGCAAGCCACGCACCAGGCACAGCAAGCCACGCACCACACACAGCAAGCCACGCACCAGACACAGCAAGCCACGCACCAGGCACAGCAAGCCACGCACCAGACACAGCAAGCCACGCACCAGGCATAGCAAGCCACGCACCAGACACAGCAAGCCACGCACCAGGCATAGCAAGCCACGCACCAGACACAGCAAGCCACGCACCAGGCACAGCAAGCCACGCACCAGACACAGCAAGCCACGCACCAGGCACAGCAAGCCACGCACCAGGCATAGCAAGCCACGCACCACACACAGCAAGCCACGCACCACACACAGCAAGCCACACACCAGACACAGCAAGCCACGCACCAGGCACAGCAAGCCACGCACCACACACAGCAAGCCACACACCAGACACAGCAAGCCACGCACCAGGCACAGCAAGCCACGCACCACACACAGCAAGCCACACACCACACACAGCAAGCCACGCACCACACACAAAATGTAATCACGTCATTGTATTATCGTCACGTTGACGTTAAGACACACTTGAGACGCCTCTCACACCTCGACAGCAGTGGTTGCAAAACATGATTGGCAACACAAATTTGCTCCCATATAGATGGCTTATTGCCATCATTTATACGTAATCTGGACATGGTAGAAAACTGTGCAAGAAGACTTACCTTCGCCCATTCTGGTCAGTATGTCAGAACCTTCAACACCGGAGGTCTTACTGTTACGTATGGAGTCAATATTTTCAAGGTCTTTCACCTGGCCCAATTTCATGGGCAACCACCAGTTATCAACCACAACTCAAGGCGCTCAGCCATCGACGGGCTCATGTGGGTTGTGACATTCTCAAAAGCATCACATCCTCAGCGACCATTAATTCCTAGGCCGACGCATTTGGAGCGTATTCTATCAACATACAGACACGTGTGAAATGAAGCCAGTTGACCAGGTAACTCCTCTGGCCCTCGGTCGACTCCAGCGTCATCCTGTTCCTTACAGAACTGTAGTTTAACGGTAAATAAACTCATAATACAATTAATAATATGCTAATTAAATAATTGTGTAGAGCCAGGCTCCAGAGAGAGAGAGAGTGAGAGAAACCTCCTCAGCTTCTAATTGTTCCCAGGAGTTGCCGAAGTGAGAGACGAGCCGCCGGTGTGACGGTGAGGTGTCGCTCCGGGGGGACCAATCACAGCTACACAAAGACTGACGTAAGACAAAGGATGCCGCTATCCCCCCATCTTCCTAATTTCCCAACTCTTGACTCCAGCCTTAATTAACCCCCCAAGTGTACCTCTGGCCCAACTGGGAGAGGTAATGCTAAGCCAGGTGCTTCCTGCCTGGGGAGGGAGAGACCCGGGGCTCCAGGAGCTAACCCAAGCTAGGCTCCAGGACTGGAAGCCAAGACGGAACCTGTACTCCCAGACGCTGAAAGCTAGGGAAGATGTTGAAAATGCTGGGTCCTAGGACTTTGTGGGGTACAGGTTCGTCGATGCGCCGCCCTAGGGTTGGGAGGAGGCTAGGATGTGTTCTAGGGCAGTGAGGAACTAGGCCAGATGGTACTTTCTGTGGCTGAGACCGTAGCCAGATTAGATGTGGTTCCCAAGGGCCTGGACACGAGGTAAAATATATGCTGGATCCTTCGTATAACACTAAACCAGACCAAACGAAGGTTGCGAGGACAAAACTGCGACCTCTGGAGCAAGGACCGGACCAGATGATGTGTCCGAGAACTAGCAAGAGTCAGATAGGCCGCTCTGTTCTAGCACTAGCTTAGGAGGACCATTTTGCTCTGAGGGAGGGGTCATACTAGATGCTATTCCAGGGCGAGGAGGTACCACACCAAATGGTATTCTGTAACTGAAATGAACAACATAAGAATCTGTTAACCAGACCACACACTAGAAAATGAAGGGACGACGACGTTTCGGTCCGTCCTGGACCATTCTCAAGTCGACTTGAGAATGGTCCAGGACGGACCGAAACGTCGTCGTCCCATCATCTTATAGTGTGTGGATTGGTCAACAGCCACGTTATTGTGACTCATCGCCTGCAACATAAGAATCTATCATAAAAACAGAGAGGCACGCCACATACAACCTAGCCGCCATGCTGGTGAGCGTGGAGGGGAAAAATAGAAACTTGTAACAACAGAAAACGAGAAGAGGGAAAAACTACATCAGACGAAAAACAAGAGGAGGGGAGATGGATAACAAGATGGACGCTCAGGGACATCTGAAAGAAAAATAAAAGGAAAAAAAGTGGGTCCAGCAAGGCAGGATAACAAGAGAGACAAGAAGGCAAGACAACAAAAACACGAGGGAAATGCCCCCAGACCTCAGGGGGACACTGCCACAAAATACAAAATACAATATGATAAACGTAACCAAATACAACGCGGAAAATTCAATCCCAAGAAAAAAAATCTAAAAACAAAATAAAATCGGAAAAAACCGACACGAACAATACAAGTAGAAAGAAAGGAAATATGAAACAACCAAAAGCGAAACAGCAGAAGAAGATAACAAATGGGAGATAAAAAAATATTAATAAAAGTCAAACGAAGAAACAAATGGGAAAAGTGCGGAGGGAAACAAAGGCGCACAAGAACAATATGGAGCAGGGAGAAAGAACCTTTGGACGCCAATGAACAAAGACTAATTGGCGCCGAGTGAACACAGGCTGTAGAGGCCCACCTCACTTGGCCCACCTCACTTGGCCCACCTCACTTGGCCCACCTCACTTGGCCCACCTCACTTGGCCCACCTCACTTGGCCCACCTCACTTGGCCCACCTCACCTGACAGGTCGACGACCACCACAGTGGCAGCAGCAGGGACAGGAGAAACAGGAAGGAGAGAAGGAAGAATAGAAACGGGAAGGAGGAAAAGAAACGGGAAGGAGGAAAAGAAACGGGAAGGAGGAAAAGGAACGGGAAGGAGGAAAAGGAACGGAAACGAGATCAAGAAGACAAAAATAAGAACAAGGAGAGACAAGGAAGGGTACGAGGAGGAGGAGGGGGGGGGGGGTGGAGAAATAGGAAGCATATATAAAAGGAAGAACTGGATAAGAAATTATGGAAGAAGATGGAGAAAATGAAGGAGTTGAAGAGAGAGAGAAGGAGATAATGAGAAGGAGAAAAGACACGCAAGAGAGAGCAGAACAAGTTGCAACCGAGTCAACAGTGAGACGTTACAGACCCACACACACAGGATGCAGACAGACAGGACACAGACAGACAGACACCACGAGAGACCAGAAGCAGTAGACAAAATCCCCGTAGCGAACAAGGGCGACACAAGAATAAGCGCGGCTATCCCCCGAAGAAAAGAATGTAATAGGTGAATGGACCGTGAGAGAGAAACGACAAGAAAGGGGGAGAGAGCGGCGTACAGGATAAAAGGGAAAGAGAAGCGAAACATAGGACACGGAGAAAGAAAAACAATACAAGTTAATTATAGACATAAATTGATATGGCGGAGGCAGAGGAACAGAGAGAGAGGTGAAGGAAGAACAAACAGAGGAGGAACAGAGAGAGAGGTGAAGGAAGAACAAACAGAGGAGGAACAGAGAGAGAGGTGAAGGAAGAACAAACAGAGGAGGAACAGAGAGAGAGGTGAAGGAAGAACAAACAGAGGAGGAACGAGACAGGAATGGACGAGATAGGAAAGGGTTCAAGCGAGGGAGAAGAGAGGTGGGGTGGGGGCAGGCCTGGGGATGAGAAGAATGCACGGTAGATAAAGTAGAAGCCCAGGTTAACGATGTTACGGGCTCACCATAGCCCGTGCTACATGGACATTTCGTTCTGAGTAGCTATATCTAAAACAACAACAGGTTAACGATGATGTGGAGAAGAAACAGGACACGAAGTGAGGAAGGAAGGAGCAGGGAGGAGGAGGAGGAGAAGTAGGCAGCGGAGGCGACGTACCTTAAGGAAAAGGAAGAAGGGTGGCAGGAGTATACCAAAACAATGAAGGTACTAGAGCAAGAAGAAAGAATTTCTACCATGGGACGAATAAGGAATAGTCAAAACACCACCAACCGCAGCCAGCAGAAAAGAAATGGACAGACCAGGGAAATATGGGAGGGGGATAACAGGTAGATGATGAAGGGAAGGGAGAGGGAGGGGAAACTACCAAACAACAGTCCAGGATAACACAATATCAGAGCATCACATCTCCAGGGCACACACAAGCACTCCCTCCTACCACCCCCCACCCCCCCCCCCCACCCCACACACAGGAGACGGGACCAAAGAGCCAGAGCTCAACCCCCGCAAGCACAATTAGGTGAGTACAGAGCTCGGGGGTCGTAGTCCTAAGGTCCCGGATGCGATTCCGGAGGAGGCTGAGACAAATGGACAGGTTACTTTTACCTCATAACCCTGTTCACTTAGCAGTAAATAGTTACCTGTAAGTTTCCTGAGGTTGGGATGCTACGGGCTGTATCCTGGGCGACTTCCTTTTTTAGGCAGTGATGTGGTGGAGGCTGACTCCACACACAGTTTCAAATGTAGATATGATAAAGCCCAATAGGCTCAGGAACCTGTACACCTGTTGATTGACGGTTGAGAGGCTGGACCAAAGAGCCAGAGCTCAACCCCCGCAAGCACAACTAGGTGAGTACTAGGTGAGTACACACACACACACACACACAATCTGGCAAATACCTAGCAATAAAGTAAGGCATGGAGGCAGGTAAGTAAGCAGGCATCCAATTAGGTAAGTAGGCAGTCATTTGGGCACGCATGGAAAAAGGCAGACAGGCAGGCAGGCAGGCAGGCAGGCAGGCAGGCAGGCAGGCAGGCAGGCAGGCAGGCAGGCAGGCAGGCAGGCAGGCAGGCAGGCAGGCAGGCAAGCAGGCAGGCTGGCAGTCACGCAGGCAGACATACAGGCGGGCATGGAGACAGTAATGAAGACAGGGAGACATTACTGCCAGCATGCACAATGAGAGAAGAAGGGTAAAATACAAAAAAGGATGGGGGTGGGGAGTGGGGAGGAGTATCAAGTGTGTGAGAGCACATGTGGTAAATCTCGGCAGTGAGGTTCTCATGTGTCGTGTGATGCAAGGAACTACTTCAGACATCACCAGCCGTCACTCCGTCACCCTCCGTCACCAGTCGTCGCCCCGTCACCCTCCGTCACGCTCCTGCCATGCCCCCTACAGGCATACCCTGGACCACATGTTGACAACCTCCTCCCCCCACACACACACACACGTCCACACACTGCTCCTGGCCAGCACATATACACGAGTAGATGATCATGTGTACGTGTACACACAAGACACACACACACACATAGCCAGGGAAGAGAAAGGAACCACTACACTACAGACCAGTGTCGTTAAGCATCTGGATAGGAACAACTATGGGACAAAACATCAACATGATTTTACAAAGGGAAAGTCGCGCCTAACAAACGTGAATGACTTTTACGATAGTTACAAAAATAAGACAGGAAAATGACGGTTAGGTAGACTGTATTTTTCCAAGATTGTCAAAAAGCATTTGACACTGATCCTCATGATGAAAGACTGGTTGGTATACAAGATGGATATGCAGGCTGGGATAACTGGGTAAACACTGACCTGGATAAGGAAGTAACTGGATAAAAAAAATCTCCCTTATCCAAAACGATCCAAACGTTCCGGTCATAACCCGTCAAACACACACCGAAACTACGACGTTGGTGCAACGTTCGAACAAGTTTTAACACCTCCTAACCAGTTATAACAATCAATATAGCAAGTTGTAACAACGTTCTAATACGTCATAAACACGTTAAGCCAAGATGTAACAGCTTTATTACAAGTTGTAACAAGCGGAAAATAGAGACAGTTTCGGTTTGTGTTTCCAGAGAAATGATCTCTCCAGAGAGAGAAAGATTTGTGATCTCCCTCTGGAATAGGGAGTAATGAGGAATGAGTAGTGAGTACTCTCAAGTACAATGAAAGGACTCGTTTCTCTCAATGTTTGCTGACGATGCTAAAATGTGTAGAAGGATTAATACAGAGGATGATAACAAGAGATTATACAAGATAACCTGGATAAACTGTAGGAGTTGGTTCAAAAATGGATATTAGAATTTAACTCAAGCAAATGTAAAATAATGAAAATAGGTGAAAGGAACAGAAGGTAAGGTACCAATTTGGAAGTTATATCTTTCAGGAATCGGGACGTGAGAAAGATCTGGAGGTTGATGTCACGCCAGACCTGTCTCATGAAGCCCATATCAAAAGGATATCATAAGTGGGATATGCTAGGCTGGCAAACATAAGAACTGCCTTTAAAAACTTGTGTAAGGAATCATTCAGAACCTTGTATATCACGTATGTCAGACCAATACTGGAGTGTGGGGCTCCAAGCTGGAGTCCCTGTTTAGTTAAACTCACGACGAAGTTAGAAAAAGTTCAGAGGTATCCCACAAGACTAGTTCCTGAGCTGAGAGGTATGAGCTCTGAGGAGAAACTGCTAGAATTAAACCTCACGTCACTGAAAAACAGAAGAATTAAGGGAGATATGATTACCACCTACAAAATTCTCAGAGGAATTGACATGATGGAAAAAAGATAAAACTATTTAGCACGGGTAGTACAGGAACAAGAGGACAAAGGTGGAAACCTAGTATCCAAATGAGCCACGGAGACGTTTAAAAGAACTTTTTCAGTGTTAGGACAGGTTATGGAATGCACTAGCAAGTGATATGGTAGAAGACGCCTCCATACAGTTTTAAGTATAGATATGATAAAACCCAGTAGGCTCACGAACCTGTACACCAGTTGATTGCTGATTGAGAGGCGGGAGCAAAGAGCCAGAGCTCAACCCCCGCAAGCACAACTAGACGAGTACACACACACACCCAGCCAGTGTAAGGAGCTGTACACAGGTAGAGGAAACAGTAGACCTGAAGTACAATACACACTGAGGAAGACAAGTCCTTTCCACAATCAAATATGATGAAAAAATATATACAAGAGCGAACCTAACACCAGAGGAATACAAACACAATAACATCAGTGGTGTCAGCGGAAGTGGCGAGCATAAGCAAAGCTTTCAGGCACCTGGACATGTTGGTTTACAGAGCACTGTTCTCTACGTATGTGAGACCAGTAATAGATTATGCAGCCTTAAAAAAACACGCATGAAAGCTCTGGGCACCCAGGCAAGTCTCTGAAGAAAGGAAATATTTCCTCAAGCATGATAATTGAGATTCAGATTCATTCCATACCCAATTTCAGAAGACATAATTGACGCCGGAAGTGAGGCACTGTAACCGGTAGACGACCTCCTGGGGGTCAGGAGTACAACCCAGCGGGTTTTCTTCCTATTGGGGAGTGTTGTACATGCTGCTATGGCGGTGTGTCCACTCACAAGATGAGTGGCGCTGCCCAATACTGTCACTATGGCGGTGTGTCCACTCACAAGATGAGTGGCGCGGCCTAATAAACTCGCCCCTCGGGGCAAAATTTAAAAATTTTAAAACTGTAACCGGAATGTGTGAAAACGGCGGACCTTAATTGTTCCGTCGATATTTGTCATTATATCTAAACAAATATTCACAGGAATTTTCCACTTCACAAAATAGTAGTTCACAATTTCCCAGACGAAAAGACTGCAGTTAAACTGGTGTAGATCGCCAAGTAGTTAAGACGGACACCCAGCAGGGAGCAGAGCAACACAGCCGCTCCATAATATCACCTCCCAGATATTTTTCTTCAGCATGAGGACACATGATCTCATTAATACAAACAAACCACTGCACAAACATGTAAGGCGAGACGCCATGTGCAGTAATGTAAACACGATGGCCACGCGGGGGGGGGGGGGGAGGGGGGGAGGGGGGGGAGGGGGGGGGAGAGAGAGAGAGAGAGAGAGAGAGAGAGAGAGAGAGAGAGAGAGAGAGAGAGAGAGAGAGAGAGAGAGAGAGAGAGAGAGAGAGAGAGAGAGAGAGAGAGAGAGAGAGAGAGGGAGGGAGAAGGAGAGAGGGGGAGAGAGGGGGGGGGAGGGAGAGAGGGAGAGAGAGAGAGAGAGAGAGAGAGAGAGAGAGAGAGAGAGAGAGAGAGAGAGAGAGAGAGAGAGAGAGAGAGAGAGAGAGAGAGAGAGAGAGAGAGAGAAACAAAAATTATCAAGGGGAAAGCGCCAAGCCATTACGACTATATAGCACTTGGAAGGGATCAGGATAAGGATTTGGGATGGGACGGGCGGAAGGAATGGTGTCCAACCACTTGGACGGTCGGGGATTGAACGCCGACCTGCATAAAGCGAAACATCAGCTCACAACCGAGTATCTACGATTAATCCCCCGCGACAAAACTGAAGCGTTTGGGCAACATTTCCTTTGACTGGTTGCCTCTGTTCACCTAGCAGTAAATACCTGGTCTGTCTTAGTGTCCACAGCCATTGCTTCCACTTTAAGATAAGTAACAACCAGGTGTTCTAATTTTTTATCATTATTTTTAAAATAACATATATATAATTTTTTTTATATAAAACACTAAGACTCACTCGTAACATTAATTCACAAACAACATAACAGAGCTACTTCAGGAACATAGAACAAAATTGTTATACAAAACATGTGATGAACAGGTACCACGCCATCAGAAGGCCAAATTACAGTAAGCATGAGGTTACACATTCCATACACTCCAAGTTCTAATACAAAAACCTTTGTAACTGATACACAATTTACCTACCAAGAAACCATGTAACTAATACATCTTGGTACAGATGTTCTCAACACACACGAGGACATCAAACCATCCTTCATACAAGGATACAAAGTGTACGTACATCCCTCGATAAACAGGAAACAATATCAACAAACACAAAGCCATATAGGAACAAACACAAAGCTATATAGAAACAAACACATAGCCATATAGGAACAAACACAAAGCTATATAGAAACAAACACAAAGCCATATAGGAACAAACACATAGCCATACAGGAACAAACACAAAGCCATATAGGAACAAACACAAAGCCATATAGAAACAAACACAAAGCCATATAGGAACAAACACATAGCCATATAGAAACAAACACAAAGCCATATAGAAACAAACACAAAGCCATATAGGAACAAACACATAGCCATATAGAAACAAACACAAAGCCATATAGGAACAAACACACAGCCATATAGGAACAAACACATAGCCATACAGGAACAAACACAAAGCTATATAGGAACAAACACAAAGCCATATAGGAACAAACACAAAGCCATATAGGAACAAACACAAAGCCATATAGGAACAAACACAAAGCCATATAGGAACAAACACAAAGCCATATAGGAACAAACACAAAGCCATATAGGAACAAACACAAAGCCATATAGGAACAAACACATAGCCATATAGGAACAAACACATAGCCATATAGGAACAAACACATAGCCATATAGGAACAAACACAAAGCCATATAGGAACAAACACAAAGCCATATAGGAACAAACACAAAGCCATATAGGAACAAACACAAAGCCATATAGGAACAAACACATAGCCATATAGGAACAAACACATAGCCATATAGGAACAAACACATAGCCATATAGGAACAAACACATAGCCATACAGGAAGAAACACAAAGCCATATAGGAACAAACACAAAGCCATACAGGAACAAACACTAGTACATAAGGAGCCACAAAGCCACCAACTTATATATAACAACGAAAACCCACAATATACCAAGTACACTTAAGGTTCAACCCATTAAGGTTCGTTATTCAACGTTACAGTCACAGATATGAAAGGAACAGACAAACACAGAAACATTTAAAATTTTACATAAAACAGAATTATAATCCTCAGTCATGAGAACTGAGGACTCCCATCCTCAGCCCTTCACCTACATTCATCACACTGCGCTGTGAACTGAGGACTCCCATCCTCAGCCCTTCACCTACATTCATCACACTGGGCTGTGAACTGAGGACTCCCATCCTCAGCCCTTCACCTACATTCATCACACTGGGCTGTGAACTGAGGACTCCCATCCTCAGCCCTTCACCTACATTCATCACACTGGGCTGTGAACTGAGGACTCCCATCCTCAGCCCTTCACCTACATTCATCACACTGGGCTGTGAACTGAGGACTCCCATCCTCAGCCCTTCACCTACATTCATCACACTGGGCTGTGAACTGAGGACTCCCATCCTCAGCCCTTCACCTACATTCATCACACTGCGCTGTGAACTGAGGACTCCCATCCTCAGCCCTTCACCTACATTCATCACACTGCGCTGTGAACTGAGGACTCCCATCCTCAGCCCTTCACCTACATTCATCACACTGGGCTGTGAACTGAGGACTCCCATCCTCAGCCCTTCACCTACACTCATCACACTGCGCTGTGAACCACCAAATGGCAAAAGGTGATTTCCACTTCAGATGGAAAATGTGATCAACTAGGTAGTTTGGAGGAGTTAATATGTTCCATTCCAAGTATTGGTAGATGGGGGGGTTTTAAAGTGTAGGAAAATGGACTTTTTGTGACAGTCTTATGGTATAATTTAAGAATTCACCAGTATCTTCCATCTTACTGATATAGGTCTTATGGGCGACGGACAGACAGGAAATGCCACCAGACGCAGAGGGAACTACTGTCCAAGGAAACGACCGCCTGGCCAATTCTAAGATATTTTGCTTACGTTGCTAGAAATAATGAGAGTATACCCGTCAATAACAACAGGGTACACAGCATACCCCACCAAGGTCAGCACACGTATTGGACAGGTACATCCCTCGAGTTGACAGTTTACCTTTAGATATCATAAATTGTCCGCCCTTAATTACAAGTACCATATTATCTCTCACACACATTTATTTAATAACAATGAAATCCAAATATTGATTCCATTGCAGACGCAAGTGAAAATATATGAGCGTTGGTCTCAGAACACGATCACAAAGTATTCGCTATGATTCTTTATTTGTCATTAGGACAAATAATAAAAAAAACTCCATTATCAATATTCTTGAGAACGTTGATAATATTGTAACACACACAACAGACTGACCAACAACAACAATAATAATATTAACAATAATGGGGTAATGCTAAGTAGTGTGAGAGCGTGAGATAAGGAAGCTGCCCCGACATGAGAGAGGATGACTCAGGCCAGTGTGTGTGTGTGTGTGTTCAAGATGTTGCTGAAACCAGTGCACGCCACCACTGGTGTGTGTGGCCGTCTCCTGTGACACCTCGGTCTTGGTCCCCCACCCCACCCCCCATCCCTCCGCACCCCCTCCTACATTACCCCCCCCCCCCCCTCTCTCTCTCTCTCTCTCTCTCTCTCTCTCTCTCTCTCTCTCACACAATTTGTAGTTAAATGGAATGCATTAGGCAGTGATATGGCGGAGGGTGACTCCATACGCAGTTTCAAATGTAGATATGATAGAGCCCAGTAGGCTCAGGAACCTGTACACCTGTTGATTGACAGTTGAGAGGCGGGCCGAAAGAGCAGTGCTTAATCCCCGCAAGCACAACTAGTTGAATACAAGTAGATGAATACACGCACACACGAAGCCTTCAGAGCACTGAACACTACCTAATGAGACCAGTAGTTGAACGAGGTGTTAAACATATCAACACGAAGTAGAACACGAAACAGTAGATAAAAATTGGTTAAATTTAGATTTATGTATTTTCGTAAATACTGGATTGGAAATAGTTGTTGATTTCTGGAACAAATTACCGAAGTAACATAATAATAACAGACGTAAAAATCACTGGATTGTTTCAAGCGTAGGCGTGACAAACAGTAAATTGTACTGAGAAGGTTACAATACGAGAAAAGGCTTTTGAAGATACATAATATGGTCGTATTAACATATTAAAAGATACATAATTCCCCTTGTCTGGGACAAGAAATTAGGCTTATCGAGACCCCCCCCCCCTGCCTCACCTAGGCCTACTACTGACCTTCCCCAAGATGCAACCCACAACAATTACATAAGTCACAAGTAACTATTTACTGTTAGGCGAACAGAAGCACCTGGTGAAATGAAACGTCTGCAACTGTTTCTGTCCTGCCGGGGAATTGAACCCGTGTTCATCGGTTGTGAGTCGAGGACGTAGACCACTGTGATGCTGCCCGCTAAATCATGTAAGGGTCAAATGTAACGTGTCATCTTCCTGTGCCCGCTGGACCACACATAAATACATTTGTAACAAAGAATATATATATATATATATATATATATATATATATATATATATATATATATATATATATATATATATATATATATATATATATATTGGGGGGGGAGTTTTAGCAATATTACTGTACGGGCCCTAAGCCTGTTGCTGCCCACTCAGTGTTACTCATATCTGTCACATGCGGTGGGTGAGTGTGACTCATATGTTGACTTCAGTAACGTTATGCCCAATGCCCAATATGTTTAACACACGCTTCAGCGCTGTGAAATTTCGGTGGAAATTTAATTTTCTTTATAATGCAGCATTGTTTTAGATAATGTTACAGTGGTCTGTACATTATCTTCTTCTGCAACCTTTATGTATATTTCCATGCACAAAGGCATCCAAATCTGATATATGTAATTATTTTGTTTAAGTGTGAGCACTTGAGATCACTAAGAGACGTCTCCCAGTTTAAGTGTGAGCACTTGAGATCACTAAGAGACGTCTCCCAGTTTAAGTGTGAGCACTTGAGATCACTAAGAGACGTCTCCCAGTTTAAGTGTGAGCACTTGAGATCACTAAGAGACGTCTCCCAGTTTAAGTGTGAGCACTTGAGATCACTATGAGACGTCTCCCAGTTTAAGTGTGAGCACTTGAGATCACTAAGAGACGTCTCCCAGTTCCAGCATCAAATCATCTCCTGGTTCCCATGGTAACCTCAACATATTGGCCACCAAGAGAAAGCAGAATTTGACTTAAAATTCATAAAATATGATGAATTCAACCCGGTTTTCCAGCAAATACTCAGTACTGCACACAGCGGCGCGGTGTTCTCAGCACCAGAGCACATCGTTCACCTGTATAACAGCGGCGCGGTGTTCTCAGCACCAGAGCACATCGTTCAGCTGTATAACAGCGGCGCGGTGTTCTCAGCACCAGAGCACATCGTTCACCTGTATAACAGCGGCGCGGTGTTCTCAGCACCAGAGCACATCGTTCACCTGTATAACAGCGGCGCGGTGTTCTCAGCACCAGAGCACATCGTTCACCTGTATAACAGCGGCGCGGTGTTCTCAGCACCAGAGCACATCGTTCACCTGTATAACAGCGGCGCGGTGTTCTCAGCACCAGAGCACATCGTTCACCTGTATAACAGCGGCGCGGTGTTCTCAGCACCAGAACACATCGTTCAGCTGTATAACAGCGGCGCGGTGTTCTCAGCACCAGAGCACATCGTTCACCTGTATAACAGCGGCGCGGTGTTCTCAGCACCAGAGCACATCGTTCACCTGTATAACAGCGGCGCGGTGTTCTCAGCACCAGAGCACATCGTTCACCTGTATAACAGCGGCGCGGTGTTCTCAGCACCAGAACACATCGTTCAGCTGTATAACAGCGGCGCGGTGTTCTCAGCACCAGAACACATCGTTCAGCTGTATAACAGCGGCGCGGTGTTCTCAGCACCAGAGCACATCGTTCACCTGTATAACAGCGGCGCGGTGTTCTCAGCACCAGAGCACATCGTTCACCTGTATAACAGCGGCGCGGTGTTCTCAGCACCAGAGCACATCGTTCACCTGTATAACAGCGGCGCGGTGTTCTCAGCACCAGAGCACATCGTTCACCTGTATAACAGCGGCGCGGTGTTCTCAGCACCAGAGCACATCGTTCACCTGTATAACAGCGGCGCGGTGTTCTCAGCACCAGAGCACATCGTTCACCTGTATAACAGCGGCGCGGTGTTCTCAGCACCAGAGCACATCGTTCACCTGTATAACAGCGGCGCGGTGTTCTCAGCACCAGAGCACATCGTTCACGTGTATAACAATCAAGATGCAATTGAATTTGAAAGCCTTTCATGTAGACGACGATTGTGCTTCATATTTTGTTATGAAGCGTGTCATGCTGGTGTTTATTGGTAGCGTGTGTTGTGTATGTTGTGTGGCACTGTTGTGTGGCACTGTTGTTGTGTGGCACTGTTGTGTATGTTGTGTGGCACTGTTGTGTGGCACTGTTGTGTATGTTGTGTGGCACTGTTGTGTTGTGTGGCACTTGTTGTGTTGTGTGGCACTGTTGTGTGGCACTGTTGTTGTGTGGCACTGTTGTTGTGTGGCACTGTTGTTGTGTTGTGTGGCACTGTTGTGTGGCACTGTTGTGTTGTGTGGCACTGTTGTTGTGTGGCACTGTTGTGTATGTTGTGTGGCACTGTTGTTGTGTGGCACTGTTGTGTTGTGTGGCACTATTGTTGTGGCACTGTTGTGTGGCACTGTTGTGTTGTGTGGCACTTGTTGTGTGGCACTGTTGTGTTGTGTGGCACTGTTGTTGTGTGGCACTGTTGTTGTGTGGCACTGTTGTTGTGTGGCACTGTTGTTGTGTGGCACTGTTGTGTATGTTGTGTGGCACTGTTGTGTATGTTGTGTGGCACTGTTGTTGTGTGGCACTGTTGTGTATGTTGTGTGGCACTTGTGTGGCACTGTTGTGTTGTGTGGCACTGTTGTTGTGTTGTGTGGCACTGCTATTGTGTTGTGTGGTACTGTTGTTGTGTGGCACTGTTGTGTGGCACTGTTGTTGTGTGGCACTGTTGTGTTGTGTGGCACTGTTGTGTTGTGTGGCACTGTTGTTGTGTGGCACTGTTGTGTGGCACTGTTGTTGTGTGGCACTGTTGTGTATGTTGTGTGGCACTGTTGTGTTGTGTGACACTTGTTGTGTGGCACTGTTGTTGTGTGGCACTGTTGTGTTGTGTGGCACTGTTGTTGTGTGGCACTGTTGTGTTGTGTGGCACTGTTGTTGTGTGGCACTGTTGTGTATGTTGTGTGGCACTGTTGTTGTATGGCACTGTTGTTGTGTGGCATTGTTGTGTTGTGTGGCACTGATGTGTTTTGTGGCACTGTTGTTGTGTGGCACTGTTGTGTGTGTTGTGTGGCACTGTTGTGTTGTGTGGCACTGTTGTGTTGTGTGGAACTGTTGTTGTGTTGTGTGGCATTGTTGTGTGGCACTGTTGTGTTGTGTGGCACTGTTGTGTTGTGTGGAACTGTTGTTGTGTTGTGTGGCATTGTTGTGTGGCACTGTTGTGTTGTGTGGCACTGTTGTGTGTGTTGTGTGGCACTGTTGTGTTGTGTGGCACTGTTGTGTTGTGTGGCACTGTTGTTTGCCACGTTTAACATAGTTGTTAGTAACATGTGACGCCGTCATCTGTGAGGTGACACGTCTGCGTTAAGCGTGACAGTGTTGTCAGTGACGTAACGCTAATCTTTGTAACTTATATGTCGTATAAGTAACGAAATACTAGTAGACTGTGGTTTACAGAACAAGGGTGACGGTTGAGGGGAGGGGGGGGGGACGGTATACGGACGGCCGGACGGGCGAACAAGTACTCGCTCAAATTAATTACTCTCCAAAATTACGGTCGCTTGGAACTGTGTTCGCTGAAGAAGTTTGGTTGTTCACAGGTGACTCCCTGCTGCCTGGAGCTCACTAAGCCTGTTGGGCCACGGTGAACGAGGCTCCGTGTACAGCCTCTCACCTCTCACTCAGCCGAGTGGCACCTTTCTCACTCAGCCGAGTGGCACCTCTCTCTCACTCACATGTTTCCAAGATCGCGAACTGGTTTTTTTCGATGTAAACAAAGCCATCATACTTGTTGAAAGATGTACAGGTTTCGTATATGGTTGCGTAAATGCTTGATGAATCCTGGCTGGGAGCTTTTGCACCTTTGTTTTCTTAGTGTGTAAAGGGTTGCTACAGAGGTGCAAGGTCAGGGACTTGTGTATACTCATTCAGGGACTGAATGATGCTGTGTATTTACTATTTGTATCTGCAGAATCGAGCTATTGCTCTTGGTCCCCGCCTATCTAACCAATTATTTTTTCCTCTATTATGTCTATTACATATATTTCTCTCTAACACACGCGCACATACATACAAACTACACACAGTTTCAAGTGTAGATATGATAGAGCCCAATAGGCTCAGGAACCTGTACACTTGTTGATTGACGGTTGAGAGGTGGGACCAAAGAGCCAGAGCTCATCCCCCGCAAGCACAATTAGGTGAGTACATCCCCAGGAAGCAGCTGTCTAACTCCTAGGTATCTATTTATGCTTGGCGAACTGGTGCATCAGGGCGAAAGAAACTCTGCCCATTTGTTTCCGCCTCCGTCGGGGATCGAACCCGGGTCCACTAGGACTACGGCCGCAGAGCGCAGTCCTTTCAGCCGCTGTGTGTGTGAGATGTGTGTGTGTGTGTGTGTGTGTGTGTGTGTGTGTGTGTGTGTGTGTGTGTGTGTGTGTGTGTGTGTGTGTGTGTGTGTGTGTGTGTGCGCGTGCGTGCGTGCGTGCGTGCGTGCGTGCGTGCGCTCGCTCGCTCGCTTTTCAAGTATGTGATCAGCCCGTTCTCTCTATTTTTCCACTCTGTAAAATACTACTGTTTTACCTAGCCCGGAACATACGAACCCAAGCTGCACATCAGAGCAGCAGGGTATTTGATGACTCCACGTTTCGCGAGGAAGAAATTAACTTCCCCAAACAGGGACATTTACCGACCGGAGAGAGAGATCAAAGGCCGGTCCTGCGCTATGCTTCTTTAAGGGCTACAGAACACAAGTAGAGAAACAGATCACTACTAACAAAACGCGGAAGGTAAAATTACTTGATACAACAGACGAAAACTAACTGAGACAACACATCACTGTCAACAAAGGCCAGAGGAGAAGACCCAACAGCTAGTCCCCTTGTCATCTAGAATTAGGCGAATATTCAGAAAATAGAATTCGAGTAACCACTAGACGCCAGCAACCATGACAGAGTTGGAGAGGACAGTGGAGGCAAGGGAGGAGGGTAAACACAGGCACGGGCTATGAAAGGCACGACATAAAAGCAGGCAAGAGAGCAAGAGACTATGTTGAAGGCCACGTCAGAAAATGAATCTGAGGAGAATGACCCGAAATAAGATCAAGGGATATGTAGCGTATAGATGTAGAGAAACCAAGAATACATTTATTCTATTGAGGAAGAAAGTGGACGAGAAGGGGGCAGAATGACCTCATGGTTGGTTTAACACAGAGCAACGGACGGCAGGGCCAGGAAAAAAATATCGGGGACAAAAAAGAGAACAGGAATAGTTGAAAATAACCAAAAAGAGCACACAAGTAAAACAAAAAATATGCAACTACATAGCTCCATAAGCACAGGATCAACCCTAGCACAAATAGGCAAATGCAATATTTTTGGTTGAACTTCATACAGGTAAAATTATGAAAGATATCATGAGCACACTGAAAATATACTTCCTTTGGGAACAATGTCAGAGTCATACAGGAGGGAGACAGCGCCTTACGGTAACGACCAATCCGTCAAAAATGCGCCGTACTAGTAATAATTAAAGCATCGGAATACTGACTTTTTTATTCATCAAGTTCGATGGGTTAATTCGGGTGCTTTGGTTCGTATGTTAGGCAATACAGTTACTTTTTTTACGTAGTGGCAAAGAACGGGTTGGATTAGCGTTGTCTTGTGCAGCAGGACCCAGGTGGGGCCTCGCCAACCTTCCCGGGGACGTGTGGGGGCCAAGCCCAGGCCCCCGATCTCTTAATCTAATCAATTTGTTTCTTACTAGGAAGGTGCTGATGGGTTTTGTCTCATTGTCAGGGAGGAAGGAGCCCGGCCCGTTCTTCCCCAGGGTACCAACCCCCACAAACCCCTCCCCGACCAATCCACCCCTTCCCCCGACCATCCACCCCTTCCCCCACCATCCACCCCTTCCCCCACCATCCACCCCTTCCCCCACCATCCCCCCTTCCCCCACCATCCACCCCTTCCCCCACCATCCACCCCTTCCCCCACCATCCCCCCCTTCCCCCACCATCCACCCGTTTCCCCACCATCCACCCGTTTCCCCACCCATCCACCAACCCCCTCAACCCTGCCCGTCCGGCCATCCATCCTTGGATTCTTCGCGACTATTTCATCCTTTCCCCTTGGCGAGGTTTTGTAAAAATACGATTACCTTTACATGAATTACTGTATGATTTGAAATTAATGAATAATGTATAAAGTACAAGGGTGACCTGTGAATCCACAAGTCTTATTATGTAAAAATAATTATGTAAAATATTGTATAAAGTACCAGGGTGACTTTGTGTGGTGTACTTGGCGTGGGTGGATAGACCGGTGGTGGGTGTGGTGGATGGGTGGTGGATGGGTGGACCGGTGGTGGGCGGGCTTAGGACCGGTGGTGGGCGGGTTTAGGACCGGTGGTGGGAGGGCTTAGGACCAATGGTGGGCGGGTTTAGGACCGATGGTGGGCGGGTTTAGGACCGGTGGTGGGCGGGCTTAGGACCAATGGTGGGCGGGCTTAGGACCGGTGGTGGGCGGGTGGACCAATAAACAAGCCGTAACATCGTGCGAGGAGTTAGTGCAACAAGACACATTTCCCCGCACCAGCAATAACAAATTGCTCAATATCTGTAGTGTAGGATATGGATGGGATTCCTAGGAGTTTTTCTCTCCTGATATATTCTATCCTCGCCCAGCTGGGACGCCACCTGCCAGTCCACGCTCCCAGCTGGGACGCCAGCTGCCAGTCCACACTCCCAGCTGGGACGCCAGCTGCCAGTCCACGCTCCCAGGTGGGACGCCAGGTGGGACGCCAGCTGCCACTCCACGCTCCCAGCTGGGACGCCAGCTGCCAGTCCACACTCCCAGCTGGGACGCCAGCTGCCAGTCCACGCTCCCAGCTGGGACGCCAGCTGCCAGTCCACGCTCCCAGCTGGGACGCCAGCTGCCAGTCCACACTCCCAGCTGGGACGCCAGCTGCCAGTCCACGCTCCCAGCTGGGACGCCAGCTGCCAGTCCAATAATCGGAAAAGACAAATTCGTGTTTTTGCCCTCCCCCCTCCGTTACCCCCAACCGTGAACTCGGGAACATGTGGTAGATCGAGGTACTCACCGTGTCATCACACAGCCATGTGGTAGTTCGAGGTACTCACCGTGTCATCACACCCATGTGGCAGTTCGAGGTACTCACCGTGTCATCACACAGCCATGTGGTAGTTCGAGGTACTCACCGTGCTTCTGAGCCCAGTCGATGATGGAGGTGACGCCGGCGGTGTAGGAGGACATGCAGTCCTCGAACTTGCCCCTGTGGTCGAGGCCCAGCGTGTTCACGTTGGCCTTCACACCGCACAAGAGCGCCGTCGCGCACGCCGAAGAGTCCCCGATCTGGGCGTCGATGTTGTACGTCTGTGGGACCAAAGAGAGACGTGGTTACACACCTGACTGGTACCTTACTACACCACATGTGAGACGTTACACATGTGGCTTTTATGGTGCTACAGGCAAGACGTGACACATGTTCATTTGGATGAAGTTAAACAACAGGACTTAAGGTTTACATACTCAACCGGTTAATGCTTCATAAGCAAGCAAATGCCGGTCGGTTAATTATAGAAACACAAGCTGGATAAAATATCCGTATATAGAAATGAAAAATAAATATAGGTTTAAAAACAGTTTTACAAAACAATATATTCTTAAATTTCTGGATCAAGTTTATATAAGCTGTGTGATTGGTGAACAATAAACCCAATTTACACAGTTTATTTATTTAGATATTTTTCCCTAATAAGATTTTGTATATATTCTCATTTGTGAATATTTTAGAATTTTTTTTAGGAAGTGTGAATCTACAGTATGGCTCCGACTGTCTTAATTAAGCAAAGGGGACTGGTAACACAGCGCCATAAACATCACGCTAATGGAGTTGTGTTGATATTGGTCAAGAAACCATTAGACGCTGTAGCCTGGAAGCCTTCCTCGGGTGAATGAGCATCTATAGAATTACCAGCAAGCATTTGAAGCACCTAATTATACGCAACATTATATTATACACACTCCACCCTCCTCCTCCGCCACAACCTACCACCTGCCCATCCCCTTCTCCCCCCCCGCAATCCTATCATTCCCCCCCCCACTAACCACTTAACCACCACCCCCAACCAATCACATGAGGAACCTTCACCCTCCCCCCCCCCCCTACCCCACAAGCTATTCAACACTCCCTTCCGCAAGTTCCACAACATTTCCAATATTGTTTACCAAATATGTACCAGGCAATTGAGGTTTAGTTTAAACAAATTTAATGCTTATGAATGAAAGGAGTTTGTGCCAAGTGAGCATTAAATTTCCGATTGAATAGGGCCCACGAACTCCATAGTTGGCGTTCGTGGGTCCTCTGTGCTCTCTGGAACACACTTTATATATTTTTTATTTATAAATAATTACTGTTACTAATTATTTTAGCAACTATTTATAAATAGTTACAAAGGATGAAAAATTACGTGTGTGTCGTCTTAAAGGCTTTGGTCGCCGGAGGAAGAGGAAGTCAATGAGAAAGAGCGAGAGAAGAGCAAATTTATCCTTCATTTTTGGGAATACACCATCGGGGTTGAGTTGCGAAGGACTCGTACCAAGAACAGGAATTTCGGTGAAAATCCTTATATATGACTAGACCTTCAGTGGAATTAACACATCCCAACAAACAACGTAACCACAACGGATTTTTACGTTGTAACGTTAAATAAAAAATGGTAAAAGTTACGTTTTTAATTATATATTTTTTTCTTCCTGAGAGAATAATTATATACGAGGAGCTAATGATTCACTGCATCACAAGCGCAATTTCACCGCCGCCGTTCTCATTGGGTCACTTAAATTGACACGTTTGTTGTTGTTTTAGATTTAGCTACTGAGTTCACTATAGCTACTACGGGTTCACTATAGCCCGTCCATGTAGCACGGGCTATAGTGAACCCGTAATTGAGTTCGGTTATTTGCAATAACCTTGTTGCTATGATATTTGGGTCAAAGATTTAAATGGAGGTGGGGTTTCCTCCTTTTTTCCCTGTTTCTTTTCCGCTTCTGTTTTAGCGCATTGGTTTAGTCTTGTATTTAATATCATTATCTTGGTGGCGGATATAGATGCACAGTGTTCACTAGTGTGTCCCATTCTTCAACTGCTTTTCTAATCATTGTAGTCGCTGAGGAATTTGCATCTAATGCAGCTGCTGTCGTTGGATTAAGGTTGAGTTTGATGTGCAGGGTTTCCGTTGCTTCACATTGCAATCCACACGAGAGGGTCAGGTACAGGGCTTTGGGATTATGGAAGACCTGGTACAGTTAGGCCATGAAGCTCGCCCCGCCCACTGAAGCAGTCATGATGGTGTAGAACCAGTCGCTGTGACCACATTATACTGAGAGACAATGGAAGCTGTGTAGTGACGACCATTGTATTAATAATGTGACATTCATATTAGCTCCGTTGCACAGTGTATGAATAATCTGTTGTTGTATATATTATAGTGATATCTTTCACATTACAGAGTGACTGGCCGTATATACTGATGATGGCGAGAACTGTCAGATTATATAATTTAAAGTATTTTATCATCATTCTGATACACACCGATGGTTACGTGTCGAGTGAAGATACATAATATAAAACACTCCAGAGCGCAAATTTTACATAAATTCATCCACGTCCAGTATATTCGTATATACTAGACGTGTTCTTGAGGGACCCTTCATATATGTTAATTATAAGACCTTGAAAGCTAATGATGTTTATTTACATTATCTTCCTCGGGTTATTAATTACTTGACCAGGGATAATTAAGTGCCCAGAACGGGTGGACGGGTGGAAAATATCCTTACTTCTCATATCTGTAGGTTGGGTGACAATAGTAATTGTCTGTTGGTATCAGATATTGACTGGAACTAAATGGGAAATATCCCCAGGTGCAGAGAGAGAGAGAGAGAGAGAGAGAGAGAGAGAGAGAGAGAGAGAGAGAGAGAGAGAGAGAGAGAGAGAGAGAGAGAGAGAGAGAGAGAGAGAGAGAGAGAGAGAGAGAGAAAGAGAGAGAGAAAGAGAGAGAGAACGAGAGAGAGAACGAGAGAGAGACAAGAGAGAGACAAGAGAGAGAGAGAGACAGAGAGAGACAGAGAGAGAGAGAGAGAGAGAGAGAGAGGGAGAGAGAGGGAGAGAGAGAGAGAGGGAGAGAGAGAGGGAGAGAGAGAGAGAGAGAGAGAGAGAGAGAGAGAGAGAGAGAGAGAGAAAGAGAGAGAGAGAGAGAGAGAGAGAGAGAGAGAGAGAGAGAGAGAGAGAGAGAGAGAGAGAGAGAGGGAGACAGAGAGAGGCAAAAACAGAGAGAGAGACAGAGAGAGAGAGAGAGAGAGAGAGACAGAGAGAGAGAGAGAGAGAGAGAGAGAGAGAGAGAGAGAGAGAGAGAGAGAGAGAGAGAGAGAGAGACAGAGACACAGAGAGAGAGAGAGAGAGAGAGAGAGAGAAAGACACACAGAGAGACAGAGAGAGAGAGAGAGAGAGAGAGAGCCAGCGTGCCCGCCTCGCTACACACACTCCCAACCTCATTACACCTTCAACAACTTGCACGTAACGTGTTTTGCGTGAGAGTGTGACCTGTTGTGGCAGCCTATTAAAGTTTAATGCATATATCATGACACTGACCCACCCGCGGCTATGAATCCCTCGGGCTCACACACTCTAGGCCGGGGTCAGGGGTCAGAGGTCAGCTGGACGTGGCACGACAAAAAGATATAAAGTTATAATATATCTTTTTTGACAAAAATACATTTGCAATTTTGACTACACAGTAATTCAGTCACCTTTTTATTGTAGTAAGGATGTTGTTCATATTCACTACCACACAGGACAGTGAAGGTGCTGCTCATATTCACTACCACACAGGACAGTGAAGGTGCTGCTCATATTCATTTCAACACACAACAAAATAGATAACACAGTAGGTCTGCTCATACATACATACATATATATATATATATATATATATATATATATATATATATATATATATATATATATATATATATATATATATATATATATATATATATATATAAAGCAATTTGAATGGTCCCAAGCCAATGTACAACTGTAAACCCTATGACCCTTCCACGATTCGAACCTGGTCTGCCAGTATAAAATATCACTGGCAGTTCAATACTATAACCTGCGACTGTTTAGACAATTGCTGGCTGACTGGTTTGGTTAGGTCGGTTCAGGTCGGTACTGGTCAGTTCTGGTTTAAAATAAGTGTTGAATGTACCTATCAATGCATAAAAAAATGTGAATTTTTTGTTAATAATTTCTGCTCATTACGAAACTCTGACTAACAAGCCGGATCTCATTAAAAATTATTTTGTAAAAAAATATTTAAACTTGTGAAATGGCCGAGATGTTAAATGTAATAAATATGCCGTTTATATATATATATATATATATATATATATATATATATATATATATATAAATTTAAGATGAGAGATAAATCCCATTTTTCAAGTTATCATAGGTTACCAAACCTTGAGGTTACCTTGAGATGTTTCGGGGCTTAGCGTCCTCGCGGCCCGGTCCTCGACCAGGCTTCCTCGTTGCTGGACTAGTCAACCAGGCTGTTGGACGCAGCTGCTCGCAGCCTGATGTATGAGTCACAGCTTGGTTGATCAGGTATCCTTTGGAGTTGTTTATCAAATTCTCTCTTGAACACTGTGAGGGGTCGGCCAGTTATGTCCCTTATGTGTAGTGGAAGCGTGTTGAACAGTCTCGGGCCTCTGATGTTGATAGAGTTCTCTCTCAAAGTACCTATTGCACCTCTGCTCTTCAACGGGGGTATTCTGCACATCCTGCCATGTCTTCTGGTCTCATGTGATGTTATTTCTGTATGCAGGTTTGGGACCAGCCCCTCTAATATTTTCCACGTGTAAATTATTATGCATCTCTCCCGCTTGCGCTCAAGAGAATACAGATTTAGGCACTTTAGTCGGTCCCAATAGTTTAGATGTTTCATTGAATGGATTCTAGCAGTAAAGGATCTCTGCACGCTCTCCAGGTCAGCAATTTCTCCAGCTTTGAAAGGGGCTGTCATTGTGCAGCAGTACTCCACTCTAGAGAGCACAAGCGTCCTGAAAAGTATCCTCATCGGTATAGCATCTCTAGTGTGAAAGGTTCTTGGTATCCAACCTGTCATTTTTCTTGCAGTTGTGATGGCTACTTTGTGTTCTTTAAAGGTAAGGTCTTCCGACACGAGTACACCCAGATCCTGTACATCGCCTTTTCGTTCTGTGTTATGATTTGACTGAGTTTTGTACGTGGTTTCCGTTTATATATTTTAATTCTTTCCGTAGCGCATGAGCTGGAACTTATCTTCGTTAAAAACAACATTATTTTCTGTAGCCCATAGAAAGACTGGTTAGGTGAGTACATCTAGGCGAGAACAGACGCCTCCCAAGATCAAACAATAAACGCACTAGTGATAATGTGTTAGACGGTCGTAATTACTTCGACACGCCAGAGATGAACCATTGCAGTCATTGATATGAATAATATTTAGCCTTTCATGTCGTCGCTGTGAATAATTTGAAGTTTTACACGCCATGGCAACACTTTCCACGAGACGGTAAAGCTTTTAACGCGTCTATAAAGCTCTCAGGGAGATAACACTTCCCCAGTGATTATAAGGCTTTTAGTGAGATGAGAGCAAACTCTCCGCGAGACTCTAAAGCTTTTAACGCGATAGTAAAGCTTTTCTCAAAATTAATTAAGCTTTTTTTTTAAACAAAGTAAAGCGCACAAAAATATGATATACCTTCACACGAGATAATAAAGCTTTTAACGAGGTGGTAAAGCTGCCAAATGTTTAATTAAGAGTGGCGTGATTATGACGAGAATTACCACCCAAACACTAGGGAAAATAACGGGTAAAGCAGAGGCAGGAGAGGAAGGATAACATGCAGGTCACATAATTACAACCTTCTCAACACCGCATGCCAATATGACCTTTACAGTAGTGAGCAAATAACCCCCTTAATCTTTAGTAAATTATATTCCATATGTATTCCTCAATTCCGTCCCAAATGCGTGTCAATTATTCATCAATTCCGTCCCAAATGGGTTTCAAGCATTCCTCACTTCCGTCCCAAATGCGCGTCTAGCATTCCTCAATTCCGTCCCAAATGCGTGTCTAGCATTCTTCAATTCCGTCACAAATGCGTGTCAATTATTATTAGTATTAGGAGAATGCGCCAAGCCGTTACGACTATCCAGCAAATGCGTGTCAAGTATTCCTCAATTCCGTCCCAAATGCATGTCAAGTATTCCTCAATTCCGTCCCAAATGCGTGTCTAGCATTCTCCAATTATATTTCACGTACATGTCAAGCGCTCCCCAATTATACTTCATACGCTTGTCGAGCACTCTCCAATCCCGTTCCTCTTTCGTACAGACGATTTTCCAATACTCGCCATAAACTAATATCCTCACCGACTCCTGCATTCATATCTGTCACAATTCTTTTCTCCCTAATTGAGTTGCCTCGCCCAGATATGGATTTAAATGTATTCTTTTCGGCTTTCTCTTGACGCCCCAGAATAATCAACACCCCTGATGCCCTGCACTATTCTCGCTCGTACACTATTCTCGCCCCTACACTATTCTTAACTCACTAATCTCACCCCTACACTGTTCTCATCCCTACAATATTGTCATCCAACACTCTTTTTTCACTTCCATGCCATTCTAGGAAATATTACTTAAAGTAGGACGCTGGAGACGTTATAACCTTGACCCAGCAATCACTGTCACAAAGCCCCAGTTTCCTTTCATCATTACCATAATATTATACACGATAAGTTTGCTCCTTAAAACTCAAATATTATGCGATAAGAACACAAAACAAAAGTGCGTGTGTGCGCGCGTGTTACAATAAAAAAAGCACCGTATTTCTATATATTTCTATACAGTTGGCGGAAGACAGCTCGCGAGGACAGAGAAGGAGGCCACCTGCTGTTAACATCTGCTGGCAGCTTCTAGGGACTGCTCTTCAGACCTGCTCTTGAAACCTCTTCTAGACTCCTTGGGGACCCTCTTTCCGGGCCTCTCACTCCTACCGCAATGCCGCAAATTCCTACCGACGAGCGGTATATACCCCAGCACGGTCCTCAAGGCAGGCTTTCACTCCGAGATGCCAAGATCTCCTTTATCTCAGCAACGAGCCGAGGCTACCCTCAGCTCCAAACCTGTGTTGCAGGAGTACTTCTCAACCGGTTAACCCAGAACCGGCTGAGAAGTAGATACCAACCGGTTATGTAAAGTAGATACCATTATTGAGATTCTAAGTCTCGTTCTCTCTCTACAAATACTTAATCTGAGATCATGGTCTCTAGAGGCTAAGATCAATGCTTTCATGTGCCTCTTTGAGCTGCTTGGAATTTGTTTGTGATTTTTATAATTAATCTCCGTATTTCACATGGAATATGACACCTCAGAAGACACGTACTCAGCATCTGACCCTCGGTACAGTAGGGTAGTTTATTGTGGAATGTTAATGGAACTTGAAACAACACTTCAAACCACGTGGGTTTTTTCCGTTTTCCTTCAGGTGACGTTAACTGCCCACATGAATCTATCCAGCAACGGAAGGAGCCCCACCTGGGGTCCAGCAACGGTAGGAGCACCACCTGGGGTTCAGCAACGGTAGGAGCACCACCTGGGGTCCAGCAACGGTAGGAGCACCACCTGGGGTCCAGCAACGGAAGGAGCCCCACCTGGGGTCCAGTAACGGTAGGAGCACCACCTGGGATCCAGCAACGGTAGGAGCCCCACCAGAGTTCCAGCAATGGAAGGAGCCCCACCTGGGGTCCAGCAACGGAAGGAGCCCCACCACGGGTCCAGCAACGGAAGGAGCCCGACCTGGGGTTCAGCAACGGAAGGAGCCCCACCTGGGGTCCAGCAACGGTAGGAGCACCACCTGGGGTCCAGCAACGGTAGGAGCACCACCTGGGGTTCAGCAACGGAAGGAGCCCCACCTGGGGTTCAGCAACGGAAGGAGCACCACCTGGGGTTCAGCAACGGTAGGAGCACCACCTGGGGTCCAGCAACGGAAGGAGCCCCACCACGGGTCCAGCAACGGAAGGAGCCCGACCTGGGGTTCAGCAACGGAAGGAGCCCCACCTGGGATCCAGCAACGGAAGGAGCCCCACCAGAGATCCAGCAACGGAAGGAGCCCCACCTGGGGTCCAGCAACGGTAGGAGCCCCACCTTGGGGTCCAGCAACGGAAGGAGCCCCACCTGGGGTTCAGCAACGGTAGGAGCACCACCTGGGGTCCAGCAACGGTAGGAGCACCACCTGGGGTTCAGCAACGGAAGGAGCCCCACCTGGGGTCCAGCAACGGAAGGAGCCCCACCTGGGGTCCAGCAACGGAAGGAGCCCCACCAGAGGTCCAGCAACGGAAGGAGCCCCACCACGGGTCCAGCAACGGAAGGAGCCCGACCTGGGGTTCAGCAACGGAAGGAGCCCCACCTGGGGTCCAGCAACGGAAGGAGCCCCACCAGAGATCCAGCAACGGAAGGAGCCCCACCTGGGGTCCAGCAACGGTAGGAGCCCCACCTTGGGGTCCAGCAACGGAAGGAGCCCCACCTGGAGTCCAGCAACGGTAGGAGCACCACCTGGGGTCCAGCAACGGAAGGAGCCCCACCAGAGGTCCAGCAATGGAAGGAGCCCCACCTGGGGTCCAGCAACGGAAGGAGCCCCACCTGGGGTCCAGCAACGGAAGGAGCCCCACCAGAGGTCCAGCAACGGTAGGAGCACCACCAGAGGTCCAGCAACGGAAGGAGCCCCACCTGGGGTCCAGCAACGGTAGGAGCCCCACCTGGGGTCCAGCAACGGAAGGAGCCCCACCAGAGGTCCAGCAACGGAAGGAGCCCCACCTGGGGCCCAGCAACGGTAGGAGCCCCACCTGGGGTCCAGCAACGGAAGGAGCCCCACTTGGGGTCCAGCAGCGGAAGGAGCACCACCAGAGGTCCAGCAACGGAAGGAGCCCCACCTGGGGTCCAGCAACGGAAGGAGCCCCACCTGGGGTCCAGCAACGGAAGGAGCCCCACCTGGGGTCCAGCAACGGAAGGAGCCCCACCTGGGGTCCAGCAACGGAAGGAGCCCCACCAGAGGTCCAGCAATGGAAGGAGCCCCACCAGAGGTCCAGCAACGGAAGGAGCCCCACCAGAGGTCCAGCAACGGAAGGAGCCCCACCAGGGGTCCAGCAACGGAAGGAGCCCCACCTGGGGTCCAGCAACGGAAGGAGCCCCACCAGGGGTCCAGCAACGGAAGGAGCCCCACTAGAGGTCCAGCAACAGAAGGAGCCCCACTAGAGGTCCAGCAACGGAAGGAGCCCCACCATCAGAATCTCTAAAGAGGACAGAGCCTCTATACAGAAACAGTAATACCAGACGAAATAACGCTCACAGAGCACATTAACGCCAGCGTAGCCCCGGCCCTGTAATTATAGGGTCCATAACGACAGCTTGGAAAGCAACGCGCGCCACACCAATCATTACGGAACTTAAACGTGGATAGCAACTGTGTGTGCAAGGGTTATAAAGCAGTCGATATCGTGATGCTGGTCCACGAGGCAGCATAACACGGTAATTATCCCAAGAAAGTGCTGTCAGCAGCATTATATAGCACTCAGAAGGGGCATGAAGACAGCTGGGATCTGAGGAAGGAGTTACGGAACGATGCAACAACTACTAAGACAATCGGGAATCGAACACCAACACAGCAAGAAGCGAGGCTGTCGTTGTACCGACCAGTTTAACTGAATAGGCAAGTAGAGTAGAACAATGTATAAGGCTGGTAAAGACTTGTGAGAGGTAACAAGGCTGTCGAAAACTTACGGAAAATGTATATAAAGAAAACGTGAAGATATAGAGGAGTAAGAAGCACAGGTAACTACACACTGAAGAAGTCTTGGTGCAGGTCTCTGGACCCTTGAAATTGAAATTGAAATAAGTTTATTGAGGTAAAATACACACAAAGGGATGAGGTTTGTCGTATTGTTTTATTATTTTATTTTTTTATTTGCCTATGCTGTGTGTGTGTGTGTGTGTGTGTGTGTGTGTGTGTGTGTGTGTGTGTGTGTGTGTGTGTGTGTGTGTGTGTGTGTGTGTGTGTGTACTCACCTAGTTGATTTTTCGTTAGCTTTGTTTCTGTGAGTGCTATTATGTCTGGGTTTTCTTCTAGTGCCCATTCTCCGAGTTCGCTACTGTGTGTGTGTGTGTGTGTGTGTGTGTGTGTGTGTGTGTGTGTGTGTGTGTGTGTGTGTGTGTGCGCGTGCGCGCGCGCACGTACGCACGTTTCTATACACCTAGGCATTGTATTTCACATAGCATCTTAATGTACCTTTGTCGATGTTTGTCGTCCGTGTTTTTCTGCCCGTCCCCCAGTTCGAGGCTCGCCGGACCTGGCGTCCTGGTCGTCAAGGTGACAAACTCCAACACAAAAACCTGAACGACAGATACTCCAAAGCTGTTGCAATCAGCAAATGCACTGTTCATGGTTGCAGAGAGGGATCGGCACTCGCACTTTCCTGAGTGCCACACTGCCTCAATGCCAGTAAAACTCACTATGTTCTTTTGCCTGCAGATCGTAAATATCGCTGCGGTGGTGGTGCCGCAGGGTTGGCCGCAGGGTTGGCCGCAGGGTCGGCCGCAGGGTTGGCTGCAGGGTCGGCCGCAGGGTTGGCCGCAGGGTCGGCCGCAGGGTTGGCCGCAGGGTTGGCCGCAGGGTAGGCCGCAGGGTCGGTCGCAGGGTCGGCCGCAGGGTTGGCCGCAGTGTCGGCTGCGGCAGAATTCCTTTAAAAGAGTTATCTTTAATAGGAATTTTTCGTTCGGTCTGTAATTTTGACTTTTCGTGGTGCTACTGTAGACTGTTCCGAACATGTTGGTGATCCCGAACATTGACTGGGGATTGAACACTGTTCATGAGAGACTGTGAGCTCGCTGTCCTTGTAATTAACTTTATTTTTTCAGCAGAGACCGATTAATTACAAAAAAATAAAATGCCGTAAAATGCAGGTTAACGCCTCGCCTCAACTGACGAGAGATTAACATTGATCCAATGATCAATGTTAATTATTTTTTTTTTGCGTCGTGATTTGACATTCAGACGAGTGGTATCTTAACAACGGCATCATCATCAGTGTATACTCTACCATACACGTATCATACACAACTATCAATGTACCACTTAACAACATCCCGCCACTGTATACCCAGGCATACATGTATGGCTGGGTTGTTTCTAGAGAAGTGCATGCAAGGGGGGGGGCAACAGGGGGAGGGGTCAACATGGGAGAGGGGGTGGCAACCTCGCGTTACTCCAAGCAACAGTCCTTAACACAATTAATTCTTTAGAAAGTAATTAATGGTGACATCAACAGTGACAACAACCAATAAGTTTACCAACAAATAATTAATGTATATATTAAGAGTTTACTGTCATGTGATATGTTATATGCAACAAATATTATATTTGCAACATTATTATTTACTATGCTGTTATATGCAAATAGGATTTTATTTGCAAATATCATTAATTGCAATATTATTATTTGCAACATTTCCGAACAAGCCAATGTAAATTCTAGTCTGGTGGTTTACTAAGTGCGCCTAGAGCAGTTGGGGTTAATGGTCGTTAGCGGTGACCACCTCTATCGGATCGAGATGTCTTCCATTGTATCTTAGTAAATAAAAGTGAATCGTGGATACTTAAGATTTCCTCAGTCTACTCCAACTTGTTACAGCATGACAATTTTGAGGACCTGGAATATTAGGTGAATATTGTTAACTTTTGATCTAAACCTTAGTCTCCTTACAATGGTATGAACAGTAGCACTTATGCTCGTGTATGTACAGGTGCCAAACTTGGGATAATATTTCCTTGTACAGAGCCCAGGTGAAGCCTACGTTCCGTGAGAATCCCCAGAACTCTGGGGGTTTCTATGGACCCCCCCAGAACCCTGGGGATTCTAAGGGGTTCCCCAGAACCATATACCGCTGGTTTCAAAGGCACTAACCATCCCCCTCCCATCTCAACTCCTCAGGCCCCCAAATTTCGGGAGTTTTGAGGCGGTCCCAAGCACTCGAGGCCGGACCACTGATGGCCAAAATCATCTTTCCAGAGACCCTCTACCATCGTGCCATGTTTCCGAACCCGACTCGTCGCTGTTCGAATGTATACCAGACGCACAAATATAAAACTGTATATTTTCTATACAGATATACAAGGGTAGAGAAAGAGGGATGGCCCGTAACGTATGGCTGACGACAGGGTGGTGCAGGGGTAGTACACAGCTGCTCTCCTCTCACCCATGCAGCAACCTAACCACAAACACAATTCTTCGGTCAAAAGTTTTGCATTATTGGTGTGAGGGTCAGTGTGGCGAAATGCACACACGAGGGGAGATTGTGGCTGCTTTTGTTCTGCTCGTTAGACTTTTATGTGAGGGATGGAGCCTACAGAACCAGAGAGAGAGAGAGAGAGAGAGAGAGAGAGAGAGAGAGAGAGAGAGAGAGAGAGAGAGAGAGAGAGAGAGAGAGAGAGAGAGAGAGAGAGAGAGAGACAGAGAGAGAGACAGACAGACAGACAGACAAACAGACAGAGAGAGAGAGAGACAGAGACAGAGAGAGAAAGAGAGATTCAAATTCAGTATAAGCAAATTACAGGTGTTTGAGAAAAGAAAATAATTTTCATTGTGATCCGACGAAAACTTTACAAGGTGAGATTGCTGAAAGTTTTCAAAATTAGACGATAAATAATTTTCAGTGTAAGTTGATGGACAGCCTTCGGTGTTAGGTGACAGATAGCCCTCAAGGTAAAAACAGATAGTCCAAGGTAGGATGATAGCTATAGTCTTCATGGTAAACAATAATAATAATATTGAAATGCGTCATTCATCTCCTACTGGTCAATACACCTTCATCTATCGCCCCATCAATACCGATGGCTTTTAGCAAAGCTTTGCCTAAGGTAATGAACTGGACTGCAGTAGGAGGATATGAAGAGATGACCCCTAGCATCCCAGTGTCGGAGGAGGAGGAGGGGTAGAGGAGGGAAGATGAGGGGGGGGAGGAGGGATCTCTCGTGCTGTGATCCACATTAGCATGATCCACATGCTAATGTGGATCACAGCACGAGAGATTGCTATCAACACTGCAGAGGATTGAATGTTGGAGATGTGGAGGGTTGCTGGTGTTGGCGTAGCGTTGTTAGAGGGTTGTTGGTGCTATTGGTGGAGGTTGTGGGGAGGGCTGGGCTTCCTGATGTGGAGGGAGGAGGTGGGTCGTGGTTGGATGTAAGTTTGGCGTATTGCACATTCATTTTGATGAATGTGATGCTGCAAGTTACTTTCACTGACTAGAGTTATGGTGCATATCACACGGCTGTCGACTGTTGCACACTTCTGTTGGTGAGAGCGCCTGGACAACAGACAACAGGGCCCCTCAACCCCGCAAGCACAGAAATAACAAATATGCGAGCTCTGCTTTTTCACGTATTTTTTCCCCCGGAATGGAATTAAAGAGTAACAGAGGGGAACGGAAAGGACCCGGAGGACCCAACGGGGAGCCCGACAGGGAGCCGAACCCGGAGGACCCGACGTGGAGCCGAACCCAGAGGACAGGTGTGTCAGTCAAAAAGACAGGTATGCGAGAATCAAGAGACACGTGTTTGAGAGCAAACAGTAGACATTACCCTCGAGCACACCTGCCATTTATTTTAACACATCCTCGTCTTGACCCCTGACCTTCCCCCCCCCCCACCATGAACATCTGACCTTCATTACACATCTCATCTCGCCACGATTAGACGTGGCTAAGGCCAGACGCTGCCTTAGACGATTAAGGCAGCGTCTGGAATGCCCACAGACGTAGGTTCGAATCCTCGTCACGGCCCTTGTGGATTTGTTCATTTGTACCTGACCTTCCCCTAATCCCCACTGCCTACTCCTCCCAAATTGGCCCTATATTCCCCCCCCCCCTCCCCCCTGCCCTGTCAACCCGGTCCACATCCTGTCCTAACCTGAAACTAGGTTACGCGGTTGAAACCACATCATTGATCGCGCCAGTTTGCGACGCTATGGATAAAGATCGTATACATAAGATCGCTATAAGCGATCTTGAGTATACGTGACCCAGGTGTCAAACTATGGAGAAGGAAGGGGAAGCAACGAATGATAATTAAAGATAATGAGACACATGTGAGAGGTAAGATGACAGGTGTTGAATAATAATATGACGAAGGGAATAATTTTGTACTATTTGATTGATTACCACCTGTTACACACTTGTTGATGAGGAGAGGCAACTGGAACACTGTAAGAACAGTGTATTTACCTTAAAAGTAACAAATCACTAAACCACATACACACACACAATGCAGTAGTTCACCACCGCGAAGAATCATTAGATTCATCACGGGAACCTTCACAGCAATAATCATCAAGTCAACATGGAGTCCGCTACTCTGAGGAGTGGTGCTGAATCTTATGCGACGCACGTTCACAAGATGAACGAAATACATGTAACATGAAAGGAAATTATCAATAAGAAATTTAGAACCACAGACCCGTCGAATTCAATATTGTGTATTTTGTGTTTTGAAGCAACCACAGATATTTTTTTTATTCACAGGGGGACTATATAAGACCAAGTGTTTAATAGCACTAAACAGGGGATATGTTGGATCTCTCTCTCTCTCTCTCTCTCTCTCTCTCTCTCTCTCTCTCTCTCTCTCTCTCTCTCTCTCTCTCTCTCTCTCTCTCTCTCTCTCTCTCTCTCTCTCTCTCTCTCATCTCAGATATAAATTCGTCACTGATTTGGCCCTGCAGGTCACACGTCCCATAAGGGTGAGATTTTAATATGTATGAGGTGCATTGTGAAATCAGGAGATTTTTTCCGCAGGTTCTCACACAACACTAATTAGCTGCAGCTGAATGTTTGGCAAACTTGGCCAGAGTGTATTTACATTTGCAGAGTTGCAGGTCGCCGGGAGGAAACTGGCGAGGGAACGGTGCAAAACTTGTGTCGCCATCTTGAGTCTTGTCAACACGGCCACCCCTCCTCTCACGCCTCCACCCACCTCTTACCCGGCATGTGTTAAGATATTACGACATGTCACACACACACACACACACACACACACACACACACACACACACACACACACACACACACACACACACACACACACACACACACACACACACTGGGGGTCTGGTAGCTGAGCGGACAGCGCGCAGGACTCGTAATTCTGTATCCCACAACACTAGAATATTGTTGGGGGCTCTCTCCCTGGGTCACCTGGTGTTGAGGTTCTTCCCGCCTCGCCCCGTCGTGGGTCTTCCCACGGTGTAAGTTGCAGGACTGACTGAGAGTGCTGTAGGGTTTTCCGTTACTATAAGCAACCTTACGTCTTGCTGGTAAACTAAAACAAGAATTTCCCCAAAGGTATTAATGAGATTTAATTGCAGGCGATGAGTCACAATAACGTGGCTGACGTATATTGACCAGACCACACACTAGAAGGTGAAGGGACGACGACGTTTCGGTCCGTCCTGGACCATTCTCAAGTCGAAACGTCGTCGTCCCTTCACCTTCTAGTGTGTGGTCTGGTCGAGATTTAATTGTTCAGATGTGAAGAGAAAGTACAGCACAGTCTTATTGGCGTTGAAATCAGGTTTAGCATGAAAGAAAATTCGTTTAGCTGAGAATAGGCACAGTTGCCTAATCTCAAACTTAAAAGAACTTTCAATCTGAACCAGCTTCCAAGCCTAGCAGCACCGTGCTCTGCTTTCCCTTCATATCTAAACTAAACGATCTCACTAATACCTTTAGTTCTCTTAATATAAAAACTCGTCTTTCGACAAACTATTACAAACTTCGTAGTAATCTTCATCCGCGAAAGAGTCCACAAACCATTATGAAACCCGAGAGTATCAAGCGAGAGCTGCAAGACCTGACCACTTGTGTATACTGTCAATAACTACAAAACTCTTCCCACAATTCTAACAACTTTACAACTCCTGTGGGATGCGGTTGTTTATTCATGGCAGCGACAGGCTTGCTGCCCCTCAGCGTGAGACGAGGCTTTGAGCTCGTCAACACCGCCACCAAATTCAACGGTTTTCAATCGTCTTAAAGTATTGTGCATTTCACAGGAACGAAATACGAACGTCATGGTTGAGAAGCTTAGTGAAATACTAAAGCCGCTCAGTTGACGCTTGTGTTGCAATACAACTCTCTACGGTGTTGCAAAGTAGAACAGCATTTTGCAGAGTGTTGACCAGACCACACACTAGAAGTTGGAGGGACGACGACGTTTCGGTCCGTCCTGGACCATTCTCAAGTCGATTGTCTGCATTCTGCAGAGTGGTTTCACTGTGTTGTAAAGTTCGCAGATATGTTTTACATTCGATTAAGTTGCCGTGTTGCAAGTGGTTTATTCTGTGGTTGTAAAGCTATTAAAATTGCAAATAATTCGTATTTATTTCGCTGTAAACTAACCTCTGTATTAATGGGCTGTTTAGTGTTGCCAACGTTGCCAGTCTTGGAGGTTGCCATTTAGGTAAACTTGGCAAGAGCGATTTTGACTGACTTTATAATGTTGTAAAATTGTAGAGTGTGGCGTAAACTGGCTTTATTGTGAATAAATCAGTTTGGAGTAAACTGCCTTCATAGCATGACTTCCCAACGCGATGCTGACTGCTGTTATTGTGCTGTGATACCGTTGATTGTTGTGATGAACGCTGTGGGACCGTTGATTGTTGTGTTGAACGGTGTGGGACCGTTGATTGTTGTGATGAACGCTGTGGGACCGTTGATTGTTGTGTTGAACGGTGTGGGACCGTTGATTGTTGTGTTGAACGGTGTGGGACCGTTGATTGTTGTGTTGAACGCTGTGGGACCGTTGATTGTTGTGTTGAACGCTGTGGGACCGTTGATTGTTGTGTTGAACGCTGTGGGACCGTTGATTGTTGTGTTGAACGCTGTGGCACCGTTGATTGTTGTGTTGAACGGTGTGGGACCGTTGATTGTTGTGTTGAACGCTGTGGTACAGATGATTGTTGTGTTGAACGCTGTGGCACCGTTGATTGTTGTGTTGAACGGTGTGGGACCGTTGATTGTTGTGTTGAACGCTGTGGCACCGTTGATTGTTGTGTTGAACGCTGTGGCACCGTTGATTGTTGTGTTGAACCCTGTGGTACAGATGATTTTTTATATATATACTGAGGTACCTTGATAGTTGTGAAGTATGCTGCTGTACTGTTGTTCCGTTGTTGTGATGAATACTGTTGTTCCGTTGACCACTGTGATGTGTCTGTGATTCTTACTTTGTTTACTTATCTAAGCGCACAAGTAACGCTGGACTAGTCCGTTACCAGTCCACCCCAGTAACGCTGGACTAGTCCGTTACCAGTCCACCCCAGTAACGCTGGACGACTAGTCCGTTACCAGTCCACCCCAGTAACGCTGGACGACTAGTTCGTTACCAGTCCACCCCAGTAACGCTGGACTAGTCCGTTACCAGTCCACCCCAGTAACGCTGGACTAGTCCGTTACCAGTCCACCCCAGTAACGCTGGACTAGTCCGTTACCAGTCCACCCCAGTAACGCTGGACGACTAGTCCGTTACCAGTCCACCCCAGTAACGCTGGACGACTAGTCCGTTACCAGTCCACCCCAGTAACGCCGACCCGACTCTCAACTCGAGCAAAATTCATAACACGGCATATTTCCAGCGTTGTCAATTTACTGAAGCGTTATTACCAATAGAGATGGCATGCGACAATTGCAGGATCAGTTTAGACTAACAACACAATGTTTCCCTCCAACATATACACCTGCAACATATACACCTGCAACATATACACCTGCAACATATACACCTACAACATATACACCTGCGACATATACACCTGCAGCATATACACCTGCAACATATACACCTGCAACATATACACCTGCAACATATACACCTGCAACACATACACCTGCAACATATACACCTCCAACATATACACCTGCAACACATACACCTGCAACATATACACCTCCAACATATACACCTGCAACATATACACATGCAACATATACACCTGCAACATATACACCTGCAACACATACACCTGCAACATATACACCTGCAACATATACACCTGCAACACATACACCTGCAACATATACACCTCCAACATATACACCTCCAACATATACACCTCCAACATATACACCTCCATCACATACACCTGCAACATATACACCTCCAACATATACACCTGCAACATATACACCTCCAACACATACACCTCCAACATATACACCTCCAACATATACACCTGCAACACATACACCTGCAACATATACACCTGCAACACATACACCTGCAACATATACACCTCCAACATATACACCTGCAACATATACACCTGCAACATATACACCTCCAACATATACACCTGCAACATATACACCTCCAACATATACACCTCCAACACATACACCTGCAACATATACACCTCCAACATATACACCTGCAACACATACACCTGCAACATATACACCTGCAACACATACACCTGCAACATATACACCTGCAACATATACACCTGCAATATACATGTCGTTCATTTTAGACCCGGGTGTTTTAAACTAGGGAAATAAAGTAATGAACAAAGAAGCTTTGTTGTTCAGTAAAGGAGGATTACCACCATCACCACCAGCCCACCACGACCACCAGCCCACCACGACCACCAGCCCACCATCACCACCAGCCCACCACGACCACCAGCCCACCACGACCACCAGCCCACCACGACCACCAGCCCACCATCACCACCAGCCCACCACGACCACCAGCCCACCATCACCACCAGCCCACCACGACCACCAGCCCACCACGATCACCAGCCCACCACGACCACCAGCCCACCATCACCACCAGCCCACCACGACCACCAGCCCACCATCACCACCAGCCCACCACGACCACCAGCCCACCACGATCACCAGCCCACCACGACCACCAAAACACCCACCACGACCACCAAAACACCCACCACGACCACCAAAACACCCATCACAACCAGCGCCTACCACCATTACTACCACCCCCCCATTCCCCCCTATTTCCTGTTACCAGCACGCATCACTACCACCATCCTCGTTTTTCCTACTTGTAAAACGCACTTAAGATGCGTGCGAATTTGTTCGTGGCTTTCCTAAACCATTCGATAGGTTAGTGAGCGTGCGTCACGCACAGCTGTACTCACCTAGTTGTGTTTGTGGGGGTTGAGCTTTGGCTCTTTGGTCCCGCTGTGTGATGCTAATGATCTCCTCTCGCGGGATGGTCAGTCACGTAGGGATACGATGCTTGTTAGAGGCACTTGTGAAGGGATCAATGACTGCTGGACATTCGTCATGTTCATCAGTGAATATGATGAATACTTGAACAATACTTGGCTCCTGCTCGTAGAATTTAGAGATGAGGAAGGGAAGACTTGTGGCTTCCAAACACCGGTGACGTGGCCCAACCTGATCTTGGTGACGTGGCCCAACCTGACCTTGGTGACGTGGCCCAACCTGACCTTGGTGACGTGGCCCAACCTGACCCTGGTGACCTGGCCCAACCTGACCCTGGTGATGTGGCCCAACCTGACCCTGGTGACGTGGCCCAACCTGACCCTGGTGACGTGGCCCAACCTGACCCTGGTGACGTGGCCCAACCTGACCCTGGTGACGTGGCCCAACCTGACCTTGGTGACGTGGCCCAACCTGACCCTGGTGACGTGGCCCAACCTGACCCTGGTGACGTGGCCCAACCTGACCCTGGTGACGTGACCCAACCTGACCTTGGTGACGTGGCCCAACCTGACCTTGGTGACGTGGCCCAACCTGACCCTGGTGACCTGGCCCAACCTGACCTTGGTCATTATTGTGTCATACTGGTGAACATTCTCCACTGCCCACGGACGAAGAGTTTGGGAGAGTAGTTATAGGGATAATGAGATTATATTCAACGCTGCTTGTAGCAAGAGAACCAACCAAGTAGTGCTTGCAGTCGGCGTTGAGTATTTGCCACACCATCATCCACCCCCTTACCCACCATACAACACCATCCACCCCTTACCCACCATACAACACCATCAGGGGATGGAGGAGGGAGGGGGTCCCCCCCCCCCACACACACTAACACGCCGTAATACACAGGCCCCGCATAACATTACAGAGTAATTAACTACGTATTAAACACCACAGTATATGTAACCTGTCACAGTGCCTGTAATGAACAGTTACATACCAGCATAGTTACAGGCCTGACCTGTAATTATGCTGTAACTACACACACACACCGACCTCCACCGGTAGGGGGGGGGGGTAAATGCCCCCCCCCCCCCACACACACACACCATGTACTCTCCTCACAAACTAGGCGATACAAGTGAGCCAGCCAATCAGAGGCAGGGGACTCTCACGCTATGCCACCCAGCTCTTTCGTTGATTGGTTGATTTTTTTTCACATTCCAACCAAATCACAGCTATATAGCCTCAGGTCGACGCTTGCCATTTACTTGAACAAGTCAAGTGAGCATAACGGAAATGACATTCAACAACAGCAGCAGCAACAGAAGCAACGGCAACAACGGTAAGACTTGCAACAGTTGTGACAGGATGTTTTTGTTTGTCTTTTCAACATCTGTTACACGTGTAACAGGTGTTGAAAAGCCCCCAGCCCCCCCCCCCCCCACACACACACAGCTCCTAGTCGAAAGGGGTTTTAGTCAAATGTATCTAATTGCACACACGGACCCGGCATCAATAGAAAGTGGAAAGTTTAAAAAGCCTTAATGCATATTCAAACACCCGCAGTATCCGGCTACACACCAGAAAATGCAAATGAACAGTGGCACTTTAAAACTGGCTGGCGTGGAGCCCTGCGTCGCGTGCACGAGTCGCAGTGAAGCTGGCGGCTGGCGGGAGTGAAGCTGGCGGCTGGCGGGAGTGAAGCTGGCGGGAGTGAAGCTGGCGGCTGGCGGGAGTGAAGCTGGCGGGAGTGAAGCTGGTGGCTGGCGGGAGTGAAGCTGGTGGCTGGCGGGGGTGAAGATGGCGGCTGGCGGGGGTGAAGCTGGCGGCTGGCGGGGGTGAAGCTGGCGGCTGGCGGGAGTGAAGCTGGCGGCTGGTGGGAGTGAAGCCGACGGCTGGTGGGAGTGAAGCCGACGGCTGGCGGGAGTGAAGCTGGCGGCTGGCGGGAGTGAAGCTGGCGGGAGTGAAGCTGGTGGCTGGCGGGAGTGTAGCTGGTGGCTGGCGGGGGTGAAGATGGCGGCTGGCGGGGGTGAAGCTGGCGGCTGGCGGGGGTGAAGCTGGCGGCTGGCGGGGGTGAAGCTGGCGGCTGGCGGGAGTGAAGCTGGCGGCTGGTGGGAGTGAAGCCGACGGCTGGTGGGAGTGAAGCCGACGGCTGGCGGGAGTAAAGCTGGCGGGAGTGAAGCTGGTGGCTGGCGGGGGTGAAGATGGCGGCTGGCGGGGGTGAAGCTGGCGGCTGGCGGGGGTGAAGCTGGCGGCTGGCGGGGGTGAAGCTGGCGGCTGGCGGGAGTGAAGCTGGCGGCTGGTGGGAGTGAAGCCGACGGCTGGTGGGAGTGAAGCCGACGGCTGGCGGGAGTGAAGCTGGCGGCTGGCGGGAGTGAAGCTGGCGGCTGGCGGGGGTGAAGCTGGCGGCTGGCGGGAGTGAAGCTGGCGGCTGGCGGGAGTGAAGCCGACGGCTGGTGGGAGTGAAGCCGACGGCTGGCGGGAGTGAAGCTGGCGGCTGGCGGGAGTGAAGCTGGCGGGGGTGAAGCTGGCGGCTGGCGGGAGTGAAGCTGGCGGCTGGCGGGAGTGAAGCTGGCGGCTGGCGGGAGTGAAGCTGGCGGCTGGTGGGAGTGAAGCCGACGGCTGGTGGGAGTGAAGCCGTCGGCTGGCGGGAGTGAAGCTGGCGGCTGGCGGGAGTGAAGCTGGCGGCTGGCGGGAGTGAAGCTGGCGGCTGGTGGGAGTGAAGCCGACGGCTGGTGGGAGTGAAGCCGTCGGCTGGCGGGAGTGAAGCTGGCGGCTGGCGGGAGTGAAGCTGGCGGCTGGCGGGAGTGAAGCTGGCGGCTGGCGGGAGTGAAGCCGTCGGCTGGAGGGAGTGAAGCTGGCGGGAGTGAAGCCGTCGGCTGGCGGGAGTGAAGCTGGCGGATTGTGCAAGTAAAAGCCGATAGTTTACATGAATAATGACGACTATTTTAGTAGTTAAGTAGATAGTTCACATTTGTAAAGTTCACACTTTATCGATAAAAGCGGACGCTTGCAAGTTCCAAGTTAATGATTATGTTAGAACAATGTCACCAGTTAGGGTAACATTGACACTCTGAGAAGCCTCACTGAAAAATGGTTACTTGACTTAAATCCAAACAAATGCAAGGTAATGAGGACGTGATTGAGGGGGGGGGGGTGGCTTTAGTGAAGACACAAGACAAATGAAGGACAACGTCTTGTTCAAGAAAATAAAATTGGTGTTGTGGTACATAAACAGGAGGAATGTCACCAGGAGCCACACACAATAACATATTAACATCAGCAGCATCAGTGAAGCTAGCGATCATTATTGAGTCTCGTGGCGCAGTGGTAACACACTCGCCTCACGCATCGCAAGCGATTTGGTCTGGGTCCGAGTCCTGGCCAGGTAGGATTGACTAGGGGTCAATCCTTGAACTGTTCGCCCCTGTTCACCCAGCAATAACCTGGTATCTGGTTGATAACCGAATAGCGGATCGCGTTCCAGGGAAAACTAGCAGGGTAAGGCTTACCATGAGTTACCGGAAGAGAAAGTTCTCACCCGGCTAACAGGTATCACTTGTGTACACAAAATAATAAATAAATAAAACGTTTTCTGGAAATTGGAGAAGGAAGCGCGTTAGAACGTTCCAGTAACGAGGCTCAAACACACAATCCAACCCACATATATGAAATGACAGTGATGATGTTTCGGTCCGTCTTGAACAATGAAAGTGACGACGTTTCGGTTCGTCTAGAACAATGAAAGTGACGACGTTTCGGTTCGTCTTAAACAATGAAAGTGACGACGTTTCGGTTCGTCTTAAACAATGAAAGTGACGACGTTTCGGTTCGTCTAGAACAATGAAAGTGACGACGTTTCAGTCGGTCTAGAACAATGAAAGTGACGACGTTTCGGTTCGTCTAGAACAATGAAAGTGACGACGTTTCAGTCGGTCTAGAACAATGAAAGTGACGACGTTTCAGTCCGTCTTGAACAATGAAAGTGACGACGTTTGGATCCGTCTTGAACAATGAAAGTGACGACGTTTCGGTCCGTCCAGATCCCCTCATCAAGTCGTAATCACTCCCTATGTTTGATAATTGTGAAAATAATTTTACCCCGCGTGGATTTTCAACTTAAAATACAAAAGTGGAGAAAGATCACAGAATTGTGACAAGTCTTTACCATGAACGAGGAGAGCTCAGCTATGAAAGAGGACAGAGGCTACAGCACAAATAGGAGATGGTCTTATTCCCGGCATACAGCGGTGGGAGAGGCAGCAGAGGAAAGGGAGGATGGGGGGAGTTGAAGGATGGAAGGGGGAGAGGGAAGGATGGACATCGTACAGTACCTCAATACACTTAACGAAGTGCTTGATGCGGAACTTCTTGCTTCAGACGGAACTAAAACAGAGAAGGTGTGTGTGTTCAGTGAGGCGGGGCCCAGGCACCAGGGAACACTCCACCTTGTAATGAGACGTTCGTCGCTACTTGTTCAACGGTACTGGACCGGGAAACGAGAGTAAACAGCACTCCCAGATGAACAGGATGGGAATGGAGACAGCCATGTACCGCCTGTGCGAAACCAGTTTGGTACGCATGAGGGAAGAATGAGAGAGAGATAGAGAGAGATAGAGAGATAGAGAGAGAGAGAGAGAGAGAGAGAGAGAGAGATAGAGAGATAGAGAGAGAGAGAGAGAGAGAGAGAGAGAGAGAGAGAGAGAGAGAGAGAGAGAGAGAGAGAGAGAGAGAGAGAGAGAGAGAGAGAGAGAGAGAGAGAGAGGAGAGAGAGAGAGAGAGAGAGAGAGAGAGAGAGAGAGAGAGAGAGAGAGAGAGAGAGAGAGAGAGAGAGAGAGAGAGAGAGAGAGAGAGAGAGAGCGAGAGAGAGGAGAGAGAGAGAGAGAGAGAGAGAGAGAGAGAGAGAGAGAGAGAGAGAGAGAGAGAGAGAGAGAGAGAGAGAGAGAGAGAGAGAGAGAGAGAGAGAGAGTCGCGCCAGTAAACAAGAGCGCCGGAACTGTTTAACTTGGACGGGGTAAAAGAAATTGTTTGACTTTTCAAGTGGTTGTGGAGGTCTGGGTGGAAGACGACGGTGATCATGTATGTACAGACACCACCAGCCTATTATAGTCAGGCATGAGCAGCCTTGGTGCTGGAGCTCTCCGGGACGCTCACATCTGCCCTCAACACCTCCAACACTAACTTATACTGACTTTAAAATATAAGCTGCACCTTCTCTTATAGGTTTCACTTGGACGATAACATATAATTGTGACAAAAACAAAATCCAAAGAAAAAAGTCGATTATGAAACGTCCATAGAGACTAGTTTCATATGTTCTTGGAACGAAAGAATGTAAGTAAAAAAATCCTCCCCCCCCCCAATGATCCATAATTACACATTAGTTGTGATGTAAGTGAATTTAAGATTTATATAATGGAATTACAAACCAATTCAAAACCTGCATCACCTCACATCATCAGAGATATCTTGACCAGCAACACCAGAATGATTAACAGTATCAAAAGAAGATTAGACATGGCAGAAACACTTCTTATCAACCACTGTTATCCAAGTACATAGAACGAGCATATATCTACGCACATATTGTTACCAATTAAGCGAGAACCACCAATATACATCACACTTATTGCCCCAGCTGACCAATGTAAATATATGACATGATTTCTTAGTCCCCTTGACCATCTGACTCTTCATCACACCTGCATTGAATAATATATTTGTATTCACTTTCCCTCAGCCTCTGAGGATATTAAGTTGTACCTTAGCAAAATGCGTCCTATCTATGAAAAGTGTAAAACTGGTCTTGGAGAATTAATTTCTCAAATACCTTCCCAAGTGAAGACACAAAAATAGAGCCTTCCCAGCCTGCATCAGCCATAGAGCCTTCCCAGCCTGCATCAGCCATAGAGCCTTCCCAGCCTGCATCAGCTACAGAGCCTGCCCAACCTGCATCCTGCAGTCCTGCCTGCCAGAGTGCCTCCATGCTTTAAATCACTGCGGTTTACAGAGTTTTGTGTTTACACACTCAGGGTCACAACAGAGAGAGGGGGAGGCTCCCGTCTGATGTTTATGCTGGTGTGACTGCTCTCAGTCATCATGTAGCGCCAGTGTTTGGACACCGTATTGACTCGGATTACTCCTTGTTTACCCCCACCGAACACCACAAGAAGCACCACCCCCTCCCCCACACTAACCACCCCAAGTACGTTACTCCACATACCTCCCCACCACCACCTCCTCCTCCTCCGCCCACAGCAGCCGCCTGGTCCGGACTAAGATCAAAGGTTATTAGCTGCTGGTCAGCAAGGCCTGTTAACACTTGATATTTAACTTGATATTTAACATTAACAGCGTTGACCATGAAGCGTCCCGTGTCTCGTAGAGAGGCGTGGAAGTACCGGAAAATATATTCGTTCTAAGACTGTTTTGTTTACATAAATATACAAAAATTAGACCAATATTTGTCCACTATTAGAAGGCAACAGTTGATTAGACAGCTTAAGCTGTTTTTATGCAGCTGAATTTGTTGGTATCGAACGTTAGCTCTTGGCCCCCTTTAGCTAGGTCACGTGATGCGCTGACACCCAACACACTTGTACTCTAATTTGCAATCTTTGAAACCCTTTCTTACGTCTTTTAATTGAACTCATTCACTGTGTGTGCAATACTCAAGGTGTCATACTAGACTAATTTGCCTCTGAGGTGTTAAGCTTCAGGTAGGCCTAAGGTAGTTTAGGTTAGGTATTTTGGTAATGTTGCAACTTGTTTGTTTCTTTAGGTACGTAGTTGAAAAATTTAGAAATAAACGATTGGAACACGTCACTGTTCCAGAAAATATCAACAGTAATCAGTTGTCAGTCGTGTGTAAAGTGTTTTTCATTCATAAACACGGGGTTTGGCGGCTGGATTAACGAGCCTTTGGCCTATATTCATGAGGACGGGCTGTGTTTATGAGGACGGGCTGTGTTTATGAGGTCAGGCTGTGTTTATGAGGACGGGCTGTATAGACACTTAAATCCCCCTCCCCACACTATAACCACCCTCCTCCCCCCACCCAAACAATAACCCCCCCCTCCCCCCACATCCAGACCATGCCCCCCCCCTTCCCTCCCCAATATACAATTCCTATACATCCACATACGAACAAAAATTCTTTTAAATTCAACGTAATTGATTAGATTGGAAATTTTTAAACGATCTCTGTTATATTTTTGATAGAACTGTAATTTCATAGTTGGGTGCGGCGGCCTGGCATTTACGTTTTTGTAATCCATGTAATTTGATTTTAAGATTTGAAATTTTGCTTGCCGGTTCAGTGACATGCATTTGATTTTGTTGTTATTTTCATAAATGGTTTATAATGGGGTCTGGCTTGCTTAATGGGCACTCATGCAAGCCAGGGTACGCCCACGCACGCACGTACGCACGCACACACACGCTTTAAGGGTCTGGTAGCTGAGCGGACAGCGCCCTGGACTCGTAATTCTGTGGCCCGGGTTCGATTCCCGGACCAGGCCGAAGCAAATGGGCAAAGTTTCTTTCACACTGAATGCCCCTGTTACCTAGCAGTAAATAGGTACCTGAGAGTTAGACAGCTGTTACGGAGCTGCTTCCTGTGTGTGTGTGTGTGTGTGTGTGTGTGTGTGTGTGTGTGTGTGTGTGTGTGTGTGTGTGTGTGTGTGTGTGTGTGTGTGTGTGTGTGTGTGTGTGCGTGTGTGTGTGTGTGTGTGTGTAAGGGTTGAGAGGCGGAACCAAAGAGCCAGAGCTCAACCCCCGCAAGCACAATTAGGTGCGTACAATTAGGTGAATACACACACCACAGCACAAGCAAACACACAAATCTATACAACACAAACACACAAATCTATACAACACTGTAAACACGCGCACAAATCTTCACAAAAGCAACAGGACACAAAGAAGGAAGAAGTACAACAAAAGATAAAAGAAGCAACGATACTCACCTACGCAGGCAGCCTGAGGCAACGATACTCACCTACGCAGGCAGCCTGAGGCAACGATACTCACCTACGCAGGCAGCCTGAGGCAACGATACTCACCTACGGAGGCAGACTGAGGCAACGATACTCACCTACGCAGGCAGCCTGAGGCAACGATACTCACCTACGAAGGCAGACTGAGGCAACGATACTCACCTACGCAGGCAGCCTGAGGCAACGATACTCACCTACGGAGGCAGACTGAGGCAACGATACTCACCTACGGAGGCAGACTGAGGCAACGATACTCACCTACGCAGGCAGTCTGAGGCAACGATACTCACCTACGCAGGCAGCCTGAGGCAACGATACTCACCTACGGAGGCAGACTGAGGCAACGATACTCACCTACGGAGGCAGACTGAGGCAACGATACTCACCTACGGAGGCAGACTGAGGCAACGATACTCACCTACGCAGGGCAGACTGAGGCAACGATACTCACCTACGCAGGCAGCCTGAGGCAACGATACTCACCTACGCAGGCAGCCTGAGGCAACGATACTCACCTACGCAGGCAGCCTGAGGCAACGATACTCACCTACGCAGGCAGCCTGAGGCAACGATACTCACCTACGCAGGCAGCCTGAGGCAACGATACTCACCTACCCAGGCAACCTGAGGCAACGATACTCACCTACGCAGGCAGACTGAGGCAACGATACTCACCTACGCAGGCAGCCTGAGGCAACGATACTCACCTACGCAGGCAGCCTGAGGCAACGATACTCACCTACGCAGGCAGCCTGAGGCAACGATACTCACCTACCCAGGGTAGACTCACACAAAGAAGGTAATCCACTCACTCACAACACCAATACAGAGACATTTTTTTGCGTTTTGTTTTCAATCTCCGTTTTTAGTTTAAATATAAACACTCACTACAAACTCGAGCTGTGTAAACAGCGCCACTCCGAGCACCGTTGAGCTCCCAGCTTAAGCAAACACCTGGAGACATGAAACAGCTCCCAGCTTAAGCAAACACCTGGAGACATGAAACAGCTCCCAGCTTAAGCAAACACCTGGAGACATGAAACAGCTCACTGCTTAAGCAAACACCTGGAGACATGAAACAGCTCACTGCTTAAGCAAACACCTGGAGACATGAAACAGCTCCCAGCTTAAGCAAACACCTGGAGACATGAAACAGCTCCCAGCTTAAGCAAACACCTGCAGACATGAAACAGCTCCCAGCTTAAGCAAACACCTGGAGACATGAAACAGCTCCCAGCTTAAGCAAACACCTGGAGACATGAAACAGCTCCCAGCTTAAGCAAACACCTGAAGACATGAAACAGCTCCCAGCTTAAGCAAACACCTGGAGACATGAAACAGCTCACAGCTTAAGTTAACACCTGGAAATACAAAACAGTTCGAAGCTTAAGTAAGCAAATGGAGATACGAAACAGCTCACAGCTTCAGCAAACACGTAGCAATACAAGAGAGTCTCGCCTTAACAACACCAAACATCACCCGACACGACAAACAGTGCACAACCTGATCTAATGTGACACAATTTCCATATTATTTTGTTGAGTGAGTATGAGGAGAAGGGGAGGAGAGGGTAGAGAAACAGAGGGAGAGATGTGAAGGAATATATGGATTCTAAGATGAGTGAATGGAGAGTGAACGGCAAGAACAGGAGAGAGTTGAGAGTGAAGACTGTGGAATGCGGAAATAAGAAGAGAAGCAATGTAAAGGATTAAAAGGAGGTACAGTAAGATTTGTCATGAAGGCGGAGAGAGAGAGAGAGAGAGAGAGAGAGAGAGAGAGAGAGAGAGAGAGAGAGAGAGAGAGAGAGAGAGAGAGAGAGAGAGAGAGAGAGAGAGAGAGAGAGAGAGAGAGGTGACAAACCATTATCTTGACAGTAGTTTGAGGCAGAGAGCCGAAGAGACACGCCCCAACTGCAACATGACAAGACAGGCGGGCCACAAAAGTCCAGTGTTGAAGGGGCCACTTTGTAAAACCTGCGACAGAGATGACTGGTGTGGCTGGACCCTTGCCACCTTGAGACGCCCGAGTGTCGCGCCACATTCTCGTCTGGGAACAAAAGACGCGCGCATTTTAAGAGTAAACACCACATCATCACATGCCTGGCTGCTCCACAGGGAGGGGCACCACACACACCCTCTTCTGGAGACGAGTCCTCGCCTTGCCGCCATCAGTAACTGAAAAAATCCGGCGCTTTTCTGCTAAACGATCGCTGGTCGTTTCAGCGCTGATGAGTGGAAACACAGGTGCGCCAGAACGCTGTTTCAGGGTTGTAATGCAAATAGGGGGAATAGAGACGGAGGCCGAGGAAGAGGGCGAGACAGGCTGAGAGAGGCAGGAGGGGAGAGAGGCAGGAGGGAGGCCAGCCAGGTGGGAAATCAGTGGAGGGGAGCGGAAGTTGTGTTGACATGACAGTTCCGTTGGGAAGTTGAGGCAACATAGCGACCGGCGCCGAGGAAGTCGGTGTTAACAGGAGGCTGACGAAGCACTAGTCAAGACGGGGAAGCAGTAACAGGGACAGGAAAGGTAGTCGTTGATGGTTAAGTCAGCAGCAGGTGGTGGTGGTGCTGAGGGACTACTGCTGCAGGTGGTGGTGGAGCTGAGGGACTACTGCTGCAGGTGGTGGTGTAGCTGAGGGACTACTGCTGCAGGTGGTGGTGGTGCTGAGGGACTACTGCTGCAGGTGGTGGTGAGCTGAGGGACTACTGCTGCAGTTGGTGGTGGTGCTGAGGGACTACTGCTGCAGTTGGTGGTGGAGCTGAGGGACTACTGCTGCAGGTGGTGGTGGTGGTGAAGAACTACTGCTGCAGGTGGTGGTGGTGCTGAGGGACTACTGCTGCAGGTGGTGGTGGAGCTGTAAGACTACTGCTGCAGGTGGTGGTGGAGCTGAGGGACTACTGCTGCAGGTGGTGAAGAACTACTGCTGCAGGTGGTGAAGAACTACTGCTGCAGGTGGTGAAGAACTACTGCTGCAGGTGGTGAAGAACTACTGCTGCAGGTGTATTAGTAAAAGCAACTCTGGTCGATCTCTCCACTCATACAAGGATCACACACCAAGATCTTAATTCCCCCCTAGGATCACCCACTCTGATATCTCAATATTCACTAAGATCACACACACTCTAAGATCATAATACTCACTAAGCTCACACACACACTACTATGTAACAACAACAGAATACTCGACCTTAAGTTTCAAGAACTGTACATATAAGTTTAACCGACAATTAAAGTTTGTCGACTGTTACGCAATAAGTTGATCATATCTTCACTAAGTTTAACAGCAAGTTGGTATCTCTTCAAGCTCGGATACTCTCAGTATTGTTAGTATTTCGAGGCGCGCGTGGCTGGCCCTTCAGTAAACTTCCTTCCAAAAAGTTTTGACCACAATGTAATGTTTTAGAGGAGCCCGAGTCCATTGTTGTAATTGTTTGAGGGGTCTATTTGTATTTAATGTTTGCATACATTGTTTGCCTGTGCTCGCTGCGTGTGTTTGGTGTTCCGCCTGTGTTTCTCTGTGTTACGTGTTCCACCTCGTTCTGTTGTGCTAGTCTTACGTGTTCCACCTCGTTCTGTTGTGCTAGTCTTACGTGTTCCACCTCGTTCTGTTGTGCTAGTCTTACGTGTTCCACCTCGTTCTGTTGTGCTAGTCTTACGTGTTCCACCTCGTTCTGTTGTGCTAGTCTTACGTGTTCCACCTCGTTCTGTTGTGCTAGTCTTACGTGTTCCACCTCGTTCTGTTGTGCTAGTCTTACGTGTTCCACCTCGTTCTGTTGTGCTAGTCTTACGTGTTCCACCTCGTTCTGTTGTGCTAGTCTTACGTGTTCCACCTCGTTCTGTTGTGCTAGTCTTACGTGTTCCACCTCGTTCTGTTGTGCTAGTCTTACGTGTTCCACCTCGTTCTGTTGTGCTAGTCTTACGTGTTCCACCTCGTTCTGTTGTGCTAGTCTTACGTGTTCCACCTCGTTCTGTTGTGCTAGTCTTACGTGTTCCACCTCGTTCTGTTGTGCTAGTCTTACGTGTTCCACCTCGTTCTGTTGTGCTAGTCTTACGTGTTCCACCTCTGTTCGCTACTTGTGTCGAGTGTTCTCTTCGATGTTCACCAACTGACTGACGTGTTCTACTGCACGTCAGTTTGTGTCTGTCTGCCTTGACACTTTCTCGTACGAACATTGCTTGTATTCCTTCAACTTTATGCATCTTATGAGAGTATTTTGTTGCTCGAAGATGTTTAACGGACTCATTAGCGTCTAGGGAACACTATGGCTAACAGGATAAGGTTGTAGAATGTTCTTTATTATCACACACACGCACACACACACACACACACACACACACACACACACACACACACACACACACACACACACACACACACACACACATGGCGGGATCCAAGAGTCAATGCTCGATTCTGCAAGCACATATAGGTGAGTACACACACACACACACACACACACACACACACACACACACACACACACACACACATGGCGGGATCCAAGAGTCAATGCTCGATTCTGCAAGCACATATAGGTGAGTACACACACACACACGGGATTATGTGTGGATTAGGCGGGATCCAAGAGTCAATGCTCGATCCTGCAGACACAACTAGGTGAGTACACACACACGTAGTGTGTGTGTGTGTGTGTGTGTAGATTGGGGGCCTCGCGGCTGAGTGGACAGCGCTTGGGGGTCGTAGTACTAATTAAGAGCCCGGGTTCGATTCCCGGCGGAGTCGGAAACAAATGGGCAGAGTTTCTTTCACTCTGATGCTTCTGTTCACCTAACAGTAAATAGGTAACTGGGGAGTTTAGACAGCTGCTATGGGCTGCTTTCTCTGTGTGTGTGTGTGTGTGTGTGTGTGTGTGTGTGTGTGTGTGTGTGTGTGTGTGTGTGTGTGTGTGTGTCTGTGTGTGTGTGTGTGTGTGTACTGGGCTCTGTCGTGCGCGCGTGCGTGTGTTAAAGAGAAATATATGTAGTAAATATAATAGAGGAAAAATAGATTGACTAGAAAGGCGGGGTCCGAGAGCTAATAGCTCGATTCTGCAGACACAAATAGTAAATACATATAGTAAATATACCTATCCTGTGTCTGATATAGGTAAATGATCTTCCAGAGGGTATAGACTTATTCCTCTCACGTGTTTGCTGACGATGCTAAATTCATGAGATGGATTAAGACATAGGACAGCATGATGTCCTGAACAAACTGCGGGAGTGGTCCAACAAATGGCTATTAGAGTTTAACTCGAGCAAGTGTAAAGTAATAGATATAGGTATAGGCAGCAGGAGGCAAGATATAAGGTACCATTTGGGATATGAAATCCTTCAAAGAATCCGGGCGTGAGAAAGATGTGGGGTGATGATATCACGCCAGACCTGTCCCGTGAAGCCCACATCAAGAGGATATAATCAGCGGCAACTGCTAGGTTGGCCAGCATATGGAACTGCCTTCAGGAACTTGTGTAAGGAATCACTTAGAATCTTGCATACGACACATGTCAGACCAATTCTGGAGTCTGTAGCTCCAGCGTGAAGTCCGTATCTAGTCAAGTACAAGACTAAATTGCAGAAAGTCAAAGGTATGCTACTAGACAAGTACCCGAGCTGAGGGGTATGAGCTACGAGACAACACTTCGGGAACTGAACCTATCTTCGCTTGAAGACAGAAGAATTGATGGAAGATATAATCGCCACATACAAGATTCTCAGAGGAATTGACAGGGTAGATAATGACGGCTTATTAAACACAGGGGGTACACGAACAAGGGGACACAGGTGGAAACTGAGTACCCAAATGAGCCACAGAGACATCATTAGGAGGAACGTTTTCAGTGTCAGAGTAATTAACAAATGGAATGCATTAGGCAATGATGTGGTGGAGGCAGATTCCATACACATTTTCAAATGTAGATATGATAGTGCCCAATAGGCTCAGGAACTGTACACCATTTGACTGACGGTTGAGAGACGGGACCAAAGAGCCGAAGCTCATCCCCCGCAAGCACAACTAGGTGAGTACACCCAACCCCATGTTATGCAGTATGATCCCCAGACACAGCAGGTCACTGAGGAAGGTAGAAGAATGGACGGGAGGGAGGAGGAAATGGGAGAAAGTTTAAGGTTATGAGAGAGAGAGAGAGAGAGAGAGAGAGAGAGAGAGAGAGAGAGAGAGAGAGAGAGAGAGAGAGAGAGAGAGAGAGAGAGAGAGAGAGAGAGGGAAGCCCTGGTGTTCAGCCTCAGCAGTACTGAGCAGTGAGAAAAAGATGACGGGAGGTGGGACAGGTGGCGGGGCGGGCGAGAGGCGCCAAAAATACCGGTTGTTCATGTGCTCAGCAGGGGACCTCGAGCCCTGAGGGGAGGGGGGTGCCTGGGGAGAGAAGGGGTGGGAAGATGGGTGAGGGGATTGGAAAATGAAGGGGGAGGGAGGGGCACCTGGTCGCTAATTTTAACTCTTGTGTTTTTACATCTTGGATTCGTAGACTTGATGTGTGATACTGGATTTATGTCATTATGTGTGTGTGTCTGTGTGTGTGTGTGTGTGTGTGTGTGTGTGTGTGTGTGTGTGTGTGTGTGTGTGTGTGTGTGTGTGTGTGTGTGTGTGCATACTCACCTATTTGTGCTTGCGGGAGTTGAGCTTTGGCTCTTTGGTCCCGTCTCTCAACTGTCAATCAACTGGTGTACACATTCCTGAGCCTACTGGGCTCTGTCGTGTGTGTGTGTGCGTGCGTGCGTGCGTGTGTGTGTGCGTGCGTGCGTACATGCGGGCATGCATGCATGACCACAAAGGAAAATGAGAGCGGAAACTCCTTAAGTCCCTCTGTATTAACCAACACTGGGATATATAGGCAGGAAGGATACAGGTGAGGTTAAAACAATGTCTTTGGCTCACCAGCACACGAGGAAACTGCACCACGACCACTGACCAATCAATACACGTGTCTTCCAGGCAGCAACAGTACTAATGAGATAACTGTGTAATAATAATCTTACACAAATAGTTTGTTAATTTATCAATTAAAAATGGATCCATATTGTTTAAACAATAATTAATGTTTATATTGTATGGCTTTTTAATTTGCATTAAAGCAGATTTACTAATATTTCTGTTGAAAATCTTTCTACAATTAGTGATTGAATAAGACCTTCTCACCAATCAAGTTGGTAAGAATGTTCTGACACATGAATAGATAAAGGAATCAGATAGATTTATCTGAGATAAATAATTATCTTCGATAATTCAACATTTTTAAAAGATAATTAGATAGATAATTAGATAGATAATTCAACATTTTTAAAAGATAATTAGATAGATAATTCAACATTTTTAAAAGATAATAATGACTGCCGCAAATTCATTAGATAATTTGCGGCATTCAAATAATTCGACAATTCAACATTTTTAAAAGACTATGAATGCCGCAAAAATCGAAATTTAAAATCTTTCAATATTTGACCTATACAGAATGTATTACATTATAAGGTATTTTGTAAATAACAATTATCACTTCGAGAGCTGTTTCTAACTAATAATTTTCCAACTGTATTTTCATAATTAAATAACACTTGTATATCAAAAGGTTTCAATGCCTTGACTATATTTTCGCACCCAGAAACATATAGTTAGCATAATACAATTTTTGTGCGAATTTTCTCAGTGGATATTGTACAACAATCTTGTACTTTGAGTTCAGAGTTTGAATCTCCTATATTCTAATAAATGAAGAATAGAGTTTTTCTGTTGGCAGGATTCGTTAATTTATATAAAGATCTGATGCTAGGATTTCTTAGTAAATATAATATGTTGGTAGGATTTGTTTGTAAATATGATGATCCGTTGCTAGGCTTCATTAGTAAACATATGGATCTGTTGCTAGGATTTGACTGTAAGTATAATGATATGTTGCTAAGATTTGTCTGTAAATATAATGTTGCTAGGATTTGACTGTAAATATAATGATATGTTGCTAAGATTTGTCTGTAAATATAATCTGTTGCTAGGATTTGTCTGTAAATATAATCTGTTGCTAGGATTTGGTTGTAAAATAATCTGCTGCTAGGACTTCTTTATAAATATTGTCATTTAGATTTCAGCCAACTAGTTCAAGTCTATTTCAAACACAAATTCAGGCCCGAAATATTAATGCTTTGCAATAGTGTCTGTAAATGAAGTTCTTGCTGAGTGAGCTGAGGAATCCTAGACTAGTGATTAGAGTATCACTAAATCTGAGACTGGTGATTAGGGTATCAACTAATCCCAGTCTGGTAATTAGGGTGTCACCAAATCCAGATTGGTGCCTGAGTTGTCATCCAATTCCCAAGTGGAGACTCACCGGCCGGTCTTATGCTCACTAGAAAGGCACTATAAGTATCCCAGGGGCCCATCACACCATCTTGATATTTCTTCAGAAACATGTGTCCCTTTGATGTTACTTTTAACAAAGTTAGATCACCATCACGAGTGTATCAAGTTCCCCTCCCAGTAATATTTACCAAAAAATATTATATATTTATAAAATAATGTGTGTGTGTGTGTGTGTGTGTATGATTTATATTAGGCTAGCCTCCAAAATGCAAGTACAATTTCAGTGGGATATTACTAGTGTCAACAAAATTAGTATGAATTCAGGTGTTTGCAAAGCACGCAGTTTCTCAGTGGAGTGGTGATTTACGGCAGCCATGTGTCGCCGGGGAGGCTGTCCGGGCTGGTGTGAGGATCCGACGACAGTGAGGCAATTGGATAATTTAGAGTTTTGTCGTTGGTGTTTAAGGTGAATACCTTGACCCTACCTACTTTGTGCTGACCCCTCCTTCTGAGAGAAGAGAGGTATCTTCTCTCACCTCTACCCGTTCCACACACACACACAGGCGCACTCACACCTTGACACCTTTGGAGTAGTTAACAACGTTCACTGTGTATTCTTAGCGGCGGTGAAAGAAAATGCAAGTCTGGTGACTCTGAAACCTGTCCCTGTGTTTGTTTCTGATAACTTTGATCCAATCAGAATGAGGAAGTGTTAGCTGTACTCTTAAGTCAGTAGCGAGGTCTGTGAGACACAGTGAAGAGGGCTTCTGTTGGGGCTGTCACAGATACACCTCTCACACCTGAACACTCTAGGTAGTCACGAACACCCAGCATCTTGAGTGCCAGTTTCGGCATCATTGGCACCTCCATCCTCTCTTGACTACCTCCAACGTTGCGTCCTTGGCATGGAGACGTTTCAGATTAAAAAAAAAAGATCGGTGGCTGGGAGTACGGAAAATAATATATAGTCTTGACTGAATCAAAGTCGCTTATGAATATAAACATTTCTTTCTCAAACTCGCTTTGTAAGTTTATATAGTTTTGTTTAGCTGAATCTGCCTCTCTGACTTCCCCCTCTTCAGGGTCCAAATTCACGAAAGCACTTACGCAAGCACTTACGAACGTGTACATCTTTCCTCAATCTTTGACGTCTTTGGTTACATTTATTAAACAGTTTACAAGCATGAAAACTTCCCATTCAACTGTTGTTATTGTTATAAACAGCCTCCTGGTGCTTCGGAGCTCATTAACTGTTTAATAATTGTAAACAAAGCCGCCAAAGATTGAGAAAAGATGTACAGGTTCGTAAGTGCTTTCGTGAATCTGGCCCCTGGTTCCTACCCATTTTGAACACTGAATCTTTGGTTACTCTTGTCAGTTCCTCTCAATATCTTATACGTTGTAATCATATCTCCCCTGTTCCTTCTTTCTTCCAAAAGCTGTAGCACTCCCCCATCTTCCCCCCCCCCTCCTCTCACAAGTCATTCCCTTTTCTGTATCAATGGCCTCATTTATCTCATTTTGTCTCTCTTCCAATTACAAGTTTTCTCTATTTTTCTTAACGCTTTTTCTCCTTCCTTTTTCTCATCTTGTTGAGTGACTGTATATCCTGAATCAGTCTCCGTACCAGCAGCCCCTCATTGATTAGACTCGTTACACTGTCCACTGTTTACCCTTGTATAAACACTCACTGCTTCCGGTTCTCTTCTCTCTCTCCTCACCCTTTACTCCATCTCTCTCCCTCTCGTGCCTTTTCTCCCCTCATCTCAGCCAGCTCCTTTATTTCTCGTAATTTTTTATGGCATTTTTCTGTTCTTTGTCATTAGCAAGAGTCGTCTCCTGTCCTCCCTTCCGTACCCAAGTCTTCTTTCCAAGTGACTTACTTCTCTGTTCATCTTGAATGTAGAGTGCATCTTATCAACTGACTTGAAATCCGAGTGCATCTTTCAAAATGATTTGAAATACGAGCGCTTCTTCGCAAATGACTAAGATGCAAATACCTCTTCACAGATGACTTGAAGTACGAGTTTCTTTGTAAATGACTTGAGATTTGAGTTGTTCTTCTCGAAATTATTTAATACTGAGTGCTTCTCTGTTAGTGTGAGTCCCAGGAGCAGGCGAGGAGTCACAATAACGTGGCTAAAGTATGTTAACCAGACCACACACTAGGAGGTGAAGGGACGACGACGTTTCGGTCCGTCCTGGACCATTCTCAAGTCGATTGGGATTGAGTCCCAGGATGCGTCTTGTATTCGAGTGCTTCTTTTCCCAAGTACATTTACTAGTGTTCGTGCTGCCATTGACTTAGGGTTTTCAAGCTGATTTGTTTGTAAATATTCCGCTTGTTTCCGGCCCAAGTCGTTCTCTCCCGAGTGCTTACATGTGATCTCCTTTTGTCCCTATTACAGTCCTCCTCCATCCTTTCTTCCCTCCTCAACCTACACCCCATGTACACCCCACCACCTCGTCTACCCCCCTCCCCCATCCTCACCCCAACACCTCCCCCCCCCCTCCCCAATCCTCACCCCTACTCCTCCCCCCCCCTCCCCCATCCTCACCCCCCCCCCCCCTCCCCCATCCCCACTATTAGAAACAAGACACAACAACATCAAGATGCACGCCCGCCGCCGCTTGGAATTCAAATAGAGAATATAGAATAAGGTTTATTTGCATAACTATATTTCCCTGGGTGAGCATTTATGAATTCTCGTGGCCTGTCGCGTAGATGTTCCGTGGGGGGGGGGGAGAGGTGACAGGGAGACAAGAGGGGGGAGGGGGATAATGGGGGGAAGAGGGAGAGCTGACAAGGAGAGAATGGGAGAAGTGGGTAGAGATTACAGTAGGGGGTTTGGGAGATATGGCACCAGGGGATGGGAGAGAGACAATAGGGGATGGGAGAGATGACAAGGGAGGAAGAAGAGGAGGGGGGGAGAGAAAGGCGTGGTAAGGTAACTCGTAGTAGTAATAGGGAAGATGTTGGGGAGAACAGTCTTAAGATATGGAGTGTGGGGAAGTGATTGGGGGTGGGATTGTAGATGGGGGGGGGCAAGAGCAGACAGGGGGAGAAAAGTCGACGT
>NC_091155.1:22222138-22282138 GCF_040958095.1 Procambarus clarkii
ATTGTCCTGGGGACCATTCAGGCTTGTTCGCATTTGTGTTCCTCACGTGTGCCCCAAAGAATGAGGTGATTTGGTAAAATGCTATGCCCAAGATTACCATCCGAGTGCCGGCGGTGGGGTGGTTCAAATAGCTTCGGCTATCACCTCATTTTGTCCGGTCGTGATGGTCAAGTGGATTAAGGCGTCTTGTACATACCAGTTGCGTTGCTCCTGGGAGTATGGGTTCGAGTCACTTCTGGGGTGTGAGTTTTCAGTTGCATATTGTCCTGGGGACCATTCAGGCTTGTTCGCATATATATATATATATATATATATATATATATATATATATATATATATATATATTAGTATATTTTGGTAGCAGTCTTTCCTGTAGGCATATATTATTAAATATGACCGAAAAAGTAAGATTAATAATTCTAACACGAATTTTCTCAATCTTTCGTACATTACGCTTCACTGTTGGAGGTAAATCAAAAATCACTTCTCCAAAATTCATTTTTATTTCTAGTCTGACGCGACACGGGCGCGTTTCGTAAAACTTATTACATTTTCAAAGACTTCACAAATACACAACTGATTAGAACTTACGTCTCTCTGATATTATATCTACATTTAAACTGGGTTTTTTGGAGCTTACAGTCCCCAAGTGGGCATTTGAAGGCATAGACGACTAAAAGAGACTAACGTCGTCTATGCCTTCAAATGCCCACTTGGGGACTGTAAGCTCCAAAAAACCCAGTATATAGGCAAGACAACAACATCTCTTTCTAGGCGTTTAACGATGCATAAGCAACAGGGCTCCATTAAGGAACATATAATCTCTTCCCATAACCAAACCATCGCCAGAGAAATCCTAGTAAACAACACAGAAATCATCGATAGATACAGCGATAGCAGGCGGCTTGACGTTTGCGAGGCACTACACATCAAGAAGTCAACACCAGCAATCAACAGCCAATTATTGCACAACTATATTCTACCCACCTCAAGACTCCGCTCCAATATAGAAGCATCAAGAAATATGGACCAATAGGCTTTCTACAAACACTTCTATTCAATACCCATTGTTTCTGTTCTGTCTTGTGTTGATACTTTTAATACCCTATTAATATCCCCTGTTCTGTCTTGTGTTAATGCCACATCATCCTTCCCACCTCACTCAAATGTAGATATAATATCAGAGAGACGTAAGTTCTAATCAGTTGTGTATTTGTGAAGTCTTTGAAAATGTAATAAGTTTTACGAAACGCGCCCGTGTCGCGTCAGACTAGAAATAAAAATGAATTTTGGAGAAGTGATTTTTGATTTACCTCCAACAGTGAAGCGTAATGTACGAAAGATTGAGAAAATTCGTGTTAGAATTATTAATCTTACTTTTTCGGTCATATTTAATAATATATATATATATATATATATATATATATATATATATATATATATATATATATATATATATATATATATATATATATATATATATATATATATATATATATGTCGTACCTAGTAGCCAGAACGCACTTCTCAGCCTACTATGCAAGGCCCGATTTGCCTAATAAGCCAAGTTTTCATGAATTAATTGTTTTTCGAATACCTAACCTACCTAATCTAACCTAACCTAACTTTTTCAGCTACCTAACTTAACCTAACCTATAAAGATAGGTTATGTTAGGTTAGGTAGGGTTAGTTAGGTTCGGTCATATATCTACATTAATTTTAACTCCAATAAAAAAAAATTGACCTCATAGATAATGAAATGGGTAGCTTTATCATTTCATAAGAAAAAAATTAGAGAAAATATATGAATTCATGAAAACTTGGCTTATTAGACAAATCGGGCCTTGCATAGTAGGCTGAGAAGTGCGTTCTGGCTACTAGATACGACATATATATATATATATATATATATATATATATATATATATATATATATATATATAATATTTTTTGGTAAATATTATTGGGATGGGAAGTTGATACACTCGTGGTGGTGATCTAACTTTGTTAAAAGTAACATCAAAGGGACACATGTTTCTGGAGGAATATCAAGATGGTGTGATGGGCCTCTGGGATACTTATAGTGCCTTTCTAGTGAGCATAAGACCATTTGAAACCGACGAAAGCTTATGAAACCACACGTGGAACCTCTCTTCAAGAACTAATAGGCGGCATAATCCCTAGCTGTGGAATTGGCAGTAAATGCTTGTCCAGGGAAATTGATATCAACTCCCGCCTGGGAAAATATTGTAAATCGAATACAATATCCTTTATTGACAAGTGGACAGCTTGTGTCGAGACCGGGACGCCAGCATTTACCAGGCGCCGTAGAGGCGTAGAGAACACCATTTATGAACAGTTACACTACCAGAGGACAGTGGCTATAGTCTGTGATGCGAGGCTAAAGCTGTAGCAGCGATAACCCGGTTCACAAAGCGGACCAAAAACATTGGAACATAAATAAGCTTTAATGACTACTAAGCAGGCGATGAGTCACAATAACGTGGGTACAGTATGTTGACCAGACCACACACTAGAAGGTGAAGGGACGACGACGTTTCGGTCCGTCCTGGACCATTCTCAAGTCGATTGTCGACTTCACAATCGACTTTAGAATGGTCCAGGACGGACCGAAACGTTGTCGTCCCTTCACCTTCTAGTGTGTGTGGTCTGGTCAAGGACTAATGAATTATACGTCTTTTGAGGTCTAAAAGTGTATCACTTAGATGACTTCACACGATTGAAAAAAAGACCAAATTAATGGATACAAAACGTTTTACAGTGATAGACGAGATTTAAAAGTTCAATGTCAAAAAGGAAATGTGATCGAGGTCGCGAACGTAAACAATTCGGACATGAATGGATGAGCGCGTTTCCTATCACCTAATGCACCTGTTCATCCAGCTGTAACCTGGCATCCAGGAGTCAGCTTGAGCTTGTTGTGGGTGTTGCGTCCTGGGGGGGGGGGGGTCAGTAATTCGACCTTGAGGGCGGGGGGAGCTCGATAAAAGCATAACATGTATACATACACTGGCTGCCTGTCCCCCGACACAGTGAATTATTATTATTATTATTAATTCTGGACCGAATATAACGAAGGCCTAGGATAGAAATGTCTAAGCAATCTAGGCCTAATAACATCTATATTACAATTGACTTTCAACTTTGGAGAATAAACTGGGCCAATAAAATGGGAAATGTTGGTTTAGGAGAATTGTTTTAATTGGTTGACAACGGCTGTATTTAACAACACATTACAGAGACAATACAATAAAACTGTTGGCTAGCATTAGTGATCAACGCGGCGATATTAGTGAATAAAATATGCGTTACTGTAAGCCAGTGTTACTGTTTAAAGCCAACGTTGAGCAAAGTACACTGTAATCCGTGACACTGTACCAAAAACTGGGCCCTGTTTATCACGTGAAAGCATTACAATACTGAATACATAAATAAATTTTCTGTATCTCTTTAAGCTGCCTTGCTTCAGCGTTATAACACTGAATACAAATTCAGAAGTTTCATCATTAAAAGTTAAGCCCGAGTTCTTGTTCAGACCTGCCTTAACGGTGGGAAGGAACTCTTGGTACAAAGTTTGGAACAGTGTTTGTGTTGTTCTGTACTACTGTTCAGTGTCCCATTGACTCTGACAGGAGCGGGAGGCAGAAACATCAGCTTGCATCCTGGGGAAGGTCAATGGCTCGATCTTAGGGGAGGGAAGTATAAGCCTAAATTATATATATATATACACAAGCTTCCCCCTGCAAAACGATTTAATTAAATTACAGTGAAATCCAAATACTAAGCCACGAGTAGATGTCACTCACTGAACAGTGAGGGCGAAATTCCCCACCACCTTGTTTGTATACCTGAATTTACCTGAGGGGCCACTACCTCTCTTAGTGGCTTCGACGAGGACAGGAAGCCAGCGGCTTGTCAAATGTCCCCCTCCCCCCATTTGTGTTGATCCATGTGTGTGTGTGTGTGTGTGTGTGTGTGTGTGTGTGTGTGTGTGTGTGTGTGTGTGTGTGTGTGTGTACAGGTGTATGGTCGAGACATTTGCACCAAGCATGTGAGACAGATGCAGCCCACAGCGTCCAGTCTGTCTCTATGTCAGTGGTCTCTATGTCCTCTACTGACCTCAAGTGGTCAAGGTATATTTTTAACCCGGGACCAAGTGGTTTCATACAACAATTTGGTCACAAAGTTTTATTCTGCTTTGTGATGGCATGGTCACTTGTGTCTGTAGTGGTGATACAATATGGAATAAACTAAGTCTCGTAATATCACGTGGCAAGAAGTGGTGATGCATGGAAAGGAAGCAAGAGAAGAGGAGAAGAACGAGGAAGAGGAGAAAATCCCTTTGAAAGATGAGAAACACAAATGTGTGAAGAAATAACCGAATAACTTTCTTTCTGTTCTAAGGTCATCTGCTAGTACAACCAAGCTGTTGACCTGAGATCAATATAGAGCACCAGAAGGCTCTCACCCTTCCATGATTACGTATGAAGGTGACCAGTTCTGACCGTTGTTTCAGTGGTAGGTTAGACTACTCCTCCTACTGGGAGGAGAAGCACACGACGAAGTATAAAAACAAGAATAGTGTTAAAAAGACGAAAAGAAGGGAAAGAGAGAGAGAGAGAGAGAGAGAGAGAGACTCCTCCCTCTATGCCCGCACGAAGACAAATGATCTGAAAGAGGAAGACGGGTCTCAGGACAATCTTAATCCGTTCAGGAAGAAAAATGACAAGGCACAATATATATATATATATATATATATATATATATATATATATATATATATATATATATATATATATATATATATACTCCCTTCCCATTGTAAATATATATATATATATATATATATATATATATATATATATATATATATATCGTACCTAGTAGCCAGAACGCACTTCTCAGCCTACTATGCAAGGCCCGATTTGCCTAATAAGCCAAGTTTTCATTATAATCTCTGTTTCGTAAATTACAAATGGGATTCTTGGGCTTAGGTAAGAAGGAGCAGTCATTATACCATGCACAAGTAAATATATGTAGATTCAGGTAGACAAACTTCTCTGGAAAAAATATTAAGAGGGAATGGCATATACATTCGACTGTGACTAGTTTCTAGTCACAGTCACTAGTCACATGACAAGTTGTTAGTGATGTGTAATGAGGTAAGTGGCAGAGATGGTCCTTCACAGGGAGTGGTCGGGAAGCTTGCACACACGTGGCACCTTGCTTCACACACATGGCATCTTGCTTCACACAAGTGGCACCTTGCTTCACACACATGAGTCTCGCTATGTTGTTGTAGGAGTACGAGGAGGACTGAGGAAGTGGTAGTGATAGTTTTCAGGCGCATGAACTACTGTCCTGTAACAAAGAGGGGAAGTTTTACGCACAGAAAACTTCCGGCGAGAACTTTTCCCCTTGTCCCTTCCACCTCCCCGCTCACAATAATGACGCCTCTGACACACTAATATTCATTCCCTCTTATTCCACCCTCAGGGAGAGAAATATTTCCCTACCATATATTTACTGACGCTGTACAACTCTAAACAATCATATCAACAAAAGCTCTCGTGGCGGCTATTTTATAACTCATACCAACATGGCGCGCCTTCTACCCCTCCCCTCCCCCCCCCCGTCTCAAAAACAAAAAGACAGGCTGCGAGGGACCAAAAATGCTCAGGAGGCAGGGAATACAGGACAAAATACGGGGAAGGAGTGCGAGCCGTCCAGAGAGATAAGACACTGTGCAAAGAGAAGCAGAGTTTTGGCTTCCCCCTGACCCCCCTCTCCCCCCCCCCCCACCGCCAAGTGCGACACAGAGCTGCTCTCACACTGCAATATATTGTTCTCTGAAAATGTTTATTATTATTTACACAGCAGTTAGCTCGGCCCAGACAAAAAATACAATTTCTTCCCTTCCTGCCCCCCCCCTCCCCTCCCCTCCCTCACACACCTAAAAAATAAAAAAGGTATTAGATAAAAAGAATACATTGGCCAAGCTAAAGTATAAGCTTCCAGAGGGAGGTGAAGGAAGGGGTTATTGCCCACAGGATGGGAAGGGAAGGGTAGGGGAGGGTAGGGGAGGGGAGGGAAGGGGAGGGATAGGGGGAGGTTGTCGAGACTATCTCCTGAAGGAACAGTGGAGGAGGGGGAAGAGGAAGTCTGAGAATTTGATATTCATGTCATTTAATATATATTTGTATAAATGGGATAAACACAAGACATAATCTTGTTTACATGATGAGATATGCAACTCGCCTCACTGCAACTCCTCCTCTCAAATAGTGCATCGCATTCTGACGTATAAATCCCCTACGACCAATAAATATTGTACTAAAAGTCACAGCGACTCGTAACATTGTTGTGAAATCCCGTTTTCTATTCGTGGGTCCTCGGTTAGGTTCGGGCAACTGAGTACACCAGTTTAGGGAACGCTGGAGAGGCCGAGCTGGTCACCATTAATACTCTCTTACTAAGCTGAGACCAAAATATATCTAGTTTAAAATTGCTTTAAGGAGAAGGTACTCCGTGGCGCAGTGCCTACACGCTCGACCTGATCTTCCTGACACCTGGAACAGGTGTCAGGAAGATTCACTACTGAAAATTGGAATCGACGCCGAAGGTTCCAATAAATCGGATTAATTCTGGAAAGTCTCCAGGTTAATTGAAAATTACTGAAGGGTTAAATGTTCATCAATTAACGGACATGCCATATATGACATCTATCTTTCTCTCGCTCGTGTTCAACTCATTCTCCTAAAATGATAATGCAACTATTTGGTCGACTGTGTAACACAGACTGTTGCAGCCAACTATGTTCACACTTTATATTATTATTTGTTGTACAGGGCAAGATAAAGCTTAAACCTAACTTAAGCATTCCAAGGCTTAGTATAAGATATATGTTCTGTATTAGGCTCAAGACACCGTATATTGGGCATGAACGGTGTCAATCATTTGTTGTTCAACGTCCTCCCAGCAAGCATAAGAAATATTGCCGGAACAACCGTGGACATTTTCAAGAGGAAACTAGATTTATTCCTCCAAGGAGTGTCGGACCAACCGGGCTGTGATGGGTATGTGGGCCTGCGGGCCGCTCCAAACAACAGCCTAGTGGTCCAAACTCTCACAAGTCAAGCCTGGCCTCGGGCCGGGCTTGGGGAGTAGAAGAACTCCTAGAACCCCATCAACCAGGTATGAATCAGTCATGAAAATATTCGTTTGTATTATCAATTTTCAGGGTGTTCAGGAGTTCACTGGAAACTAAATCGTAACCTCAGTATTTGGCTCATTTCTTCGGTGTCATCTCTGAGAGTTCCACCTCCCTTGTGCAGGGGCCCGAGGCTAGTAGATGTTTCTGTTTTATATTTTGCATAAGAGAAAAATTACACTTTGGGTTCCTCTCTATTTCACTGATGGCCTTTTCCTCTCATTTCCTATCTCGGATTTTATATCATTCTTATGACTTTAGTTCGATCGTTTCTATTTCTACATAGATCTAAAGGGGCCCTGACGTAGTCCTGAGGTTCTGGGTTCGATCCCCGGTGGAGGTGGAAACCAATGGGCAGAGTTTCTTTCACCCTGAAGCCTCTGTTCACCTAGCAGTAAATAGGTAAGTTAGACAGCTGTTACGGGCTGCTTCCTGGGGGGTATAAAAAACGGAGGCCTGGTCGAGGACCGGGCCGCGGGGACGCTAAGCCCCGAAATCATCTCAAGTTAACCTCAAGAAGACCTCCTCGTCCTTGGGATAGAGTGGGGCGTTCGAGTCGTTCCGTTATCTGTTTTCTTCACCTTAAGAGAGAACGCCGTTCTCGTTCCAGGTCCAGCATCCCGTTCTCTCTTTTTCTTAATGACTTAAAACAAATTTCTAATGCAACTGTGTTATTATTAATCAGCATATTATTATTATGGTTGTGGTGTGTGTGTGTCTGTGTGTGTGTCTCTGTGTGTGTCTGTGTGTGTGTCTGTGTGTGTGTCTGTGTGTGTGTCTGTGTGTGTGTGTGTGTGTGTCTGTGTGTGTGTCTGTGTGTGTGTCTGTGTGTGTGTCTGTGTGTGTGTCTGTGTGTGTGTCTGTGTGTGTGTCTGTGTGTGTGTGTGTGTGTCTGTGTGTGTGTCTGTGTGTGTGTCTGTGTGTGTGTCTCTGTGTGTGTCTGTGTGTGTGTCTGTGTGTGTGTCTGTGTGTGTGTCTGTGTGTGTGTCTGTGTGTGTGTGTGTGTGTGTGTGTGTGTGTCTGTGTGTGTGTCTGTGTGTGTGTCTGTGTGTGTGTCTGTGTGTGTGTCTGTGTGTGTGTGTGTGTGTGTGTCTGTGTGTGTGTCTGTGTGTGTGTCTGTGTGTGTGTCTGTGTGTGTGTCTGTGTGTGTGTCTGTGTGTGTGTCTGTGTGTGTGTGTGTCTGTGTGTGTGTCTGTGTGTGTGTCTGTGTGTGTGTCTGTGTGTGTGTGTGTGTGTGTGTCTGTGTGTGTGTCTGTGTGTGTGTCTGTGTGTGTTCATCTGCTGCTTGGTAATATAGTTTGATTCAGTCTATTACCTTCTCTTCTTGACCTGATGGCTTTGTTTGAAAATTAAAATTAAAATCAGTATCCTGTAGAGAGGAGGAGGGGAGGAAGCTGGTCAGGAAGGAACGAATGAGGGGGAGGAAAGCACACCCTCATACATCTAAGTGTGCCCTCATACATCCAAGCGCGCCCTCATACATCCAAGCGCATCCTCACACATGCAAGCGCGCCCTCATGCGTCCAAGCGCGCTCTCATACATCCAAGCGCGCTCTCATATATCCAAGCCCTCATTCATCCAAGCGCGCCCTCATACATCCAAGTGCGCCCTCATACATCCAAGTGCGCTCTCATACATCCAAGTGCGCCCTCATACATCCAAGTGCGCCCTCATACATCCAAGTGCGCTCTCATACATCCAAGTGCGCTCTCATATATCCAAGCCCTCATTCATCCAAGCACGCCCTCATACATCCAAGCGCGCCCTCATGCATCCAAGCGCGCCCTCATACATCCAAGCGCGCCCTCATACATCCAAGCAAACACTCATACATTCAAACACATCATATACCCGTATGTGTGCATGCGCGCGTGCGTGTTTATGCGTGCGTGCGTGCTGGCTGGCAGAACACTCACCTCACGCACGATAAAGTCCCCCGCGAGTGCCCGTCGCCACGCCTACCCGCTGGCCAACGACGGTCGAATGGGATACTTCGCCTTCTTAATCTTTACTACAACGGCAGAGCCCCGAGGGTGGCGCGGGGCTTGAGTCCCCCCCCCAGGCTGGGCCGTCCCTAGAGGCTGACGTCCGACCCACCTCTATACACAAGAGCTCTTGGACCACCGTTGTAAGCGCGACTTCGTGCCGAGAGCTCCGCTAAAGTCCTGGTTATCACTTCGGAAGTGGAAGCTGGACCCAGGTGGGTGCACCTCAGCGGCTCTGTTAAGGTCGTTCAGGGGTGGTGCAACCTTCGCACACACATAGTGAACCGTCTGTTTGAAGACATCGACTACATACGTCATAATTGTGGTGATTTAGTGATACTGAAGATATCGTAATATTGACGCTGGTTCACGTTACTAGAAAAACGGACTTTAAAGGTTTAGTGGACTGTCTAGGTTCTTAAATACGCCTCTTGTGAGGTTAAACTATGAGACGGACCGAACAGTTCTCAATAATGATTAGTCGTACACCAACACCGTCCCATACAGAGACACTAAACATATGTAGAGGGAAGGAAGGTGTGTGTGTGTGTGTGTGTGTGTGTGTGTGTGTGTGTGTGTGTGTGTGTGTATGTGTGTGTGTATGTGTGTGTGTGTGTGAGAGAGAGAGAGAGAGAGAGAGAGAGAGAGAGGGGGGGGAACCACCGAGTACCCCCATCTAGTATATAATATATAAATAAATACTATATTAACACCTCGTTTGACTGGAATAGTATAATAAGTAATGTTAATATGCTTTGGTAATATTTATGAGTAATTTAACTTGATAGTATGCTGGTTTAGCGTGTTGCACATCCTGCCGCAACCTGCCAAATGTAACACTGTACACCTGTAGAGGCACGTCTTGGCTATCCTGAGATCTTTCACTCTCACTCACTCACTCACTCACTCATTATTTGTTTCCAAAGACGACCCTACAAAAGGTTCACTATGATTGGTGCTGATGTTTCCAAGATAACTGTTACCTTAAATCAGCTCTCTACCCTTTTCTCTTTCCCTATATTTCTCCTTGTTTACTTGTTTATTTCTGTGCTTGTCTCTCTGCCTGCCTGCCTATCTGTCTTACTCTGCCTGCCTGCCTATCTGTCTTACTCTGCCTGCCTGCCTATCTGTCTTACTCTGCCTGCCTGCCTATCTGTCTTACTCTGCCTGCCTGCCTATCTGTCTTACTCTGCCTGCCTGCCTATCTGTCTTACTCTGCCTGCCTGCCTATCTGTCTTACTCTGCCTGCCTGCGTATCTGTCTTACTCTGCCTGCCTGCCTATCTGTCTTACTCTGCCTGCCTGCCTATCTGTCTTACTCTGCCTGCCTGCGTATCTGTCTTACTCTGCCTGCCTGCCTATCTGTCTTACTCTGCCTGCCTGCCTGCCTATCTGTCTTACTCTGCCTGCCTGCCTGCCTATCTGTCTTACTCTGCCTGCCTGCCTATCTGTCTTACTCTGCCTGCCTGCCTGCCTATCTGTCTTACTCTGCCTGCCTGCCTGTCTACCTGCTTGTCTGATTGCCTGCCTACCTGCCTGCTTGTCTGCCTGCCTGCCTGCTTGCCTGCCTGCTTGCCTGCCTGCCTGCCTGCTTGCCTGCCTGCTTGCCTGCTTGCCTGCCTGCCTGCCTGCCTGCTTGCCTGCTTGCCTGCCTGCTTGCCTGCCTGCCTGCTTGCCTGCCTGCCTGTATATCTGGCTGTCCTTGTGTTTGAAGGAAGCAGAACACACATGCGCGCAGAAGAATGTCATGGTCTAGAGCCTAGACCGCAGTAATAACAGGAGCTCGATAAATCTGGCTGGGTTCTACAGCACCAGGAAGGCCCTGGCGACAGTCAACTGCAATATGTAAACTTTAAATTTCGCCAAACCATTCCGCCGGGATCCGATACCGACGTTTATCGGTGTTCACCATGAATTCTTCTCTGCTTGGAATTGAAGATACAAGTGAACTGAAATTAATTGTAGCAAAAAGCCAGTCCAGCCGGAGTTATTAAGACAGTATTGAAGCTTGCTCTCTCCCTCTCTCTCTCTCTCTCTCTCTCTCTCTCTCTCTCTCTCTCTCTCTCTCTCTCGTTGTCCGTGAATGGTGCCAGACTCTGTAATTCAAACTGAGGGATTTTTGTATAATTATAAGATAAATACACTCGCTAATACATTGGAGCTGTGAGAACTCTGAATAAAACATTTGTACAGAAATTCTCCAAAGGTGGGGTGTGGAGTGGTTGTTAGTGTAGGGGTGGGCTGGATATTGGTGTGGGAGTTCAGGTCATGTGGGTGGGGTTTCACTGCGTAGAAGGCCTTAGAAGGCAGAATCTACCCACCCCCTTGCCCCTCATCCTGCCTCAACAACGTGCTATCCAACACACTCAAACCCACAGGAAATTCGTCGTCGTGTGTGTAGGAGCTAGAGGAGCCGTAGGAGAGGTGAGGAGCCGGGACGAGGCATTGAGTTTTAGTTTAGTCCATTTATTATGCACCCCATACCCATCGTGTGGGCGGTAGTGGGAAGGGTTACAGAGGCACATAATGGGCTCAGGGACTGAACCCTACAATTCATTTATCTAAGCAAGTTACACTTTTGATGAGCTAGTTACAAAATTCAATACACATCGTCACATCAACAATGGACTCGAGACCGACCACAAGTACAGGTTCTAAATTAAGCAACTGACATATGTGAAGAGCTAGTGTCACAATTGATATGTTTGTCCTGCACACCGCATCTCATCCAATGGGCAGCGGTGGATAGGTTACAATCACTTAACTACTACCTACAGTTAGCAAATTGGGAATATTTGGCTAAGATTTCTGGCAGCAGATTTTTTAATTAAATATTTACACATCTCTGGAACACTTGTTATAGAATTGTCTCTGACAATCCTGAATTCGCGTGAGGGAAGAGGAAGTAAAGGATAGGAGGGGAGATGACCAGACCACACACTAGAATGTGAAGGGACGACGACGTTTCGGTCCGTCCTGGACCATTCTCAAGTCGATAGGAGGGGACATACTATTGTCTATCAAAACGATTATATTATTTCAAGTGTGATGAAGGCTACATTATATCAAGCATAGTGACTGCTATATTATATCAAGTATACTGACGCTAAATATTATATCCATAATCCTTAAGGATAGCTAATCCTTAAGACTATACTATGCCTCGTTATCAGACTGCTACACTAGGCCTAGCATCGTCATATAACCCTCAAACACAATATGCAACAAAAAATATAAAAATAAAAACAATTCGTTTTAACAAAGCAACAATTTAACATAAAAGCTTCAGTTTTGTGCAATTCAATAAAACAGATCCCCTTCAGACAGTCATTTACCAATGGGATTTTTGTGTTGCAATGATGGTACGTGGTCCAGTTGCTGGCCCGGAAATGACAATTAGAATGGTTGCAAGCGAGAGTCCGCAGCATTAAAAGTGAATTGCAGCTCGTCGGTTGCAATGTTTGCAAGATTCCAGGGCAGCGACTAGTACTTTGTTCTCTGTTTCCTTGCTGTCCCCTTTTTTTTGGCTTCTGTTGCGATTTGATTCATTTAAGTGTCCGCCTGTTTGGCGCCGTTAATGTGCTTGTTTAATTGTTTTAGTGCTTTTAACGTGCTTGTCTCAGTGCTTTTAACATGCTTGTCTTAGTGATTTTAACGTGTTTGTCTTAGTGCTTTTAACGTGCTTATCTTAGTGCTTTTAACGTGCTTGTCTTAGTGCTTTTAACGTGCTTATCTTAGTGCTTTTAACGTGCTTGTCTTAGTGTTTTTAACGTGCTTATCTTAGTGCTTTTAACGTGCTTGTCTTAGTGCTTTTAAAGTGCTTATCTTAGTGCTTTTAACGTGCTTGTCTTAACGTTTTTAACGTACTTATCTTAGTGCTTTTAACGTGCTTATCTTAGTGCTTTTAACATGTTTGTTTCGTAACTTGCAGCACAATAACAGCACAAGATCATATTTGAATTTAATCTGTTTTCCAATGTTTGTCAGTAGTTGGCTATTTATAACAATTCATTGCTTGCTTTCCTGTTTGTTTTGGACAAGGTAATTTGTAGCCAACTGGTAATGCCTTCTGTTGGTGTATTGTTCATTCTTGTTGTATATATTGCATTATTTATTCTTGTTGTATTCACTGTATACGTTGTATTGTTCATTCTTGCTGTATATGTTGTATTATTCTTTCTTGTTCTATATACGTTATATGTTGTATTATTCATTCTTGTTCTATATACGTTATATGTTGTATTATTCATTCTTGTTCTATGTACTGTATATTGTATTGTTCATCCGTGCTGTGTACATTGTATTGTTTATTCTTGTTGTCTATACTGTATATGTTGTATTATTCATTATTGTAGGATCTATTGTATATGTTCTCTTATTCATCATTATTGCATATAGTGAATTATTCATTCTTGTTGTAAATAATGTAGAAATAGTATTTTTCATTCTTGTTGTATAGTTTGTTTCATTATTCATTCTTGTTTCACAGCATATGTTGTATTATTCATTCTTGAATATATATTGTATTTGCTGCATTGTTCATTCTTGTTTTATATACTGTATCTGTTGTATTATTCATTCTTGTTGTATATATTGTATTCATTCATATAGAATATTGTTATTAATGTTTCCTGATGTCGTTAATTTGTTAGTGTCGTTAATTATGCGTTGATACTGTTTGTAGTCACTTGTTTCGTTTTCGTTAACCTTATAGTTTGCATTCTTGCTTCGTTAGGCACTCATCGCTGCTCTCGTTTAGTTGATCGCTGCATCCTAGTTCTCAACACTAGTTTTACTTACTGTATTTATCGTTCTTAAAATTCAACATTTTTATATTTGATTCGCTCTTTTTCTCGGAACGTCGGGGGCAGATACCTCTGACTGACAGGGGGGTAGAAATAGCCTAAGCTACTCTATCCCTTTGAGATGTATTTTTTTCTTGTCTCAATAAACATACTTGAACCTCTGACGGAGCACCGCCGGTGATGTGGATACATCCTGGTGAGGAAGGCTTGTGTGATTAGTTTTTAAGACCAATACCTGCGCACAACACCACATGACGCAGTCCACCCTGGTGCTAAGAGCCGCTGCTCAATAGAAAACGAGATTCTTCAAAACAACAACAAATCCTCTTCCAGATCAAGAGCAGTTTCCGTGGCATGCGTTTAAGGATGAAATAATGTAAAGTGACCGCCCTCCTTACAACCTTCCTGTCCTTGCACCTCTTCCTCCGTCCGTCCCTTCCTTCCTTCTTCTCCCTTCTCTTCTTATTATTCTCAAGTACAGTTCTTCTGTGTTACTTGAAAAGAGGAAATATTGAGATGGGCGGTGATACTGGGGGATGGTTAGGGGTCTGGTGGTGTGTGGGGTCAGGTGTGTTGGGGTCTGTTGTCTGGGGTCTGATGTGTGAGGGGTGGGAGGTCTGTTGTAAAGAGTCTGGTGTGTACGAAGAGCTAACAGATTTCAACAGCCGGCATAGTGAGGCTAATTAAAACAGGGACAAGGAAAACAAAAGCTGACGCAGAGAAAGCCCAAACAAAGCGAAACCCAAGCAACTCAAAAGTAGATAACGCAGGCGAGATCACAAACACGTTATATCAGGTCACTATCTACAACTAAATAAAAATAGACACAAAAGAGTGTCTTGTGTATCACAGAAGACCGATCAAAGTAAGGTAATGAGGATAAAAATAACTACAACACAAAGTATATGTAGAAGCGAAGGACCGTGAGTTACGCCAGGCCCCTGAAGTTATAACGAGCCAGGCAGCTCCTCTCAGTAGACCAAGACTCAAGCTTTGGGAGGGAGGGAGAGAGAGAGAGAGAGAGAGAGAGAGAGAGAGAGAGAGAGAGAGAGAGAGAGAGAGAGAGAGAGAGAGAGAGAGAGAGAGAGAGAGAGAGAGAGAGCGCAGCAAGGATGGGATGGTGACAGGAGAAAGTATATGGGGAGGGAAGTTTGGGGGATATGCGAGGGGGAGTAAGGAGAAAGAGAGAGAGAGACCGCTCAAAGAAGGTTCCAGTACCTCGTAAAAATAACACGACACGCACGCCATCTATCGACAGACCACGAGGCCATAAAAAATAACTATCCCCTGTGTTGCGCGTCCTTTGTCATCATTTTTTCTCCTCTTGAGTTTGTTTCTCGCTTTATTGCATTCTCAGACTTCCTGAGCTTTGGGGGGGGGGGTCTGCTCGTCTATTGGTGGTCTCCTGTCTTTATTGGGGTTTCCTGTCCTCTGTTTTTGGGGTCTCCTGTCCCCTTTTTGGGGTCTCCTGTCCCCTTTTTGGGGTCTCCTGTCCCCTTTTTGGGGTCTCCTGTCCCCTTTTTGGGGTCTCCTGTCCCCTTTTTGGGGGTCTCCTGTCCTCTTTTTGAGTTCCCTTGTCCTTTTTTGGGGGATTTCATTTCCTCTTGGAGTTTCCTGTCTTTTGAAGTCTTCTGTCCGTGGAGTCTCCTCTTCGTTGGAAATTTGTCCTTTCCGGTTCTCCTGTCCTTTTGGGTTCTCCTGTCCTTTTGGGTTCTCCTGTCCTTTAGAGACTGTTGCAGTATTTCCTGCTGTGGCTCGCGTTTTCTGTTTTTTATGACCTCTTCTTCCACATCCTATTGTGTCCTCTGTCTTGTGTTATGAGGTTTCCTTGAGGTTCATCGTCGGATTTGTCTAGAGGAAACCCACCATGCTCTTGGTGGTGGGCGAGGGGTCCGGGGTGGGTTGTGATGAGGAGCTGGTGGCCGGTATGAGTGGTGTTGTGGTTGATGGTGTCCGGTGAATGGTGTTGTGAATTGGCCAGTGGGTTGAGGGGTTGTGGGGTTGTGGGGTTGTGGTGGTGATGATGAAGGTGACAAAGTATAGGCAGGATCATCACCTGAGCTGTAACTGACACGTGGGAGCCAATGAGCATCTGACCTACGGCCCTCACCCGATAAGCCTGACTAACTGCTCAGTTCCCCCCCTCCCCCCCCCCACAATTACAGTCAGGATTCATTCAGCCCAAAGCTGTATTTTCCAGTCACTGAACAGCGCCGACCACCTGCTAAACTGGTTCAGAAATATCAATCCCCGTCACACAGCTTTAAATGAACGATGGCCATGTGGCCCAAGCTAATCTGATCGAGCATCGCAACTGATATACGAGCCATTAAACTTCGGTACTCAGGTCCCAGGCCATTCTAAAATCGGCGATCTGATGGCGTAATTTCAACCCATCAGAACTGCCAGACAGGGAGGCGATAATCGTGTACTTAATTAAAAACCTTCTTCCTGCAATGTGCTCCGGCGTGCCTATCATATCCGGACGAGCGATCAAGTGTGGTATTTACAATGCAATGCTTCTTAACGACCCCAAGCACTCACGCTAATGAGGGTGATATGAATGAAATTACTAGAAATTCTAATGAGGGGGACATGAATGGGGGGAGGGGGAGAGGGTCATTAGACTATGCCGTGGACGCTCTATACGTGCCCCCGTGCCAGCCGTGGCAGCGGGGGGGGGGGTGTTACTTAACAGTGACAAAAAAAAGAGGGGGATGGAGCGAATCTCTAATCGCTCTTAGCTCCTCATTTTTATGTAATTTATCATTAATGTCTTGAATTCCTCATTTATACTTTCTCGCATTTCTCACTTATGATTTCTCGAATTCCTCATTTATAATCAATTTCTTGAATGCCACATTTATAATTGATTGAATTATACCTGATGGTTCATGGTCATCAATGTAAGGGGAAACTTGCTACGGAAACTGCGGTGTTTCCTTGGAATACATCAGAGGGTTGAGGACTATCGGGTCCTCAGCCTGACCTTGTTGATGCTGCCTTGAGACAGTACTTAGTCATGTTGACCAGACCACACACTAGAAGGTGAAGGGACTACGACGTTTAGGTCCGTCCTGGACCATTCTCAAGTAGACAATCGACTTGAGAATGGTCCAGGGCGGACCGAAACGTCGTCGTCGTCCCTTCACCTTCTAGTGTGTGGTCTGGTCAACATACTTCAGCCACGTTATTGTGACTCATCGCCTGCATGTGCTAAGTCATACTTATGATCACGTAACTATGGCTCGTTTAGCCACGAGCTAGTTACGCTTTTAACAAGAATATTGTTAATGGTGTGTACACAATGGATTCTTTATATTAAGGGCTTAAAAGAGGGGGGCGGGATGATTTCAGTAAGAGGATTATATGTTTAAGAAATTTGGAATCCTGATATGGTCTAAGGCCCTAAGGCATTGTGATTGAGTTCTCTAATGTCAACTTTTATATTGTGTCTTTCCTTCCCCTTAACGTTCGTGTTTGTTATGACTTTCCTGCCTGTTGGTGCTGGCACTGCCCAAGATGTGTGTGGTTAAACGACCATCAAAGCACTCAGCAATTTATTTGTTCAATCTGCTTTATTTTTATCAGGTATCCTCTACCACCTCACCTTCCTCTTCAGTCTTCTCACATTTTCATCTCCCACTTTCGCTTCTCCCAGTCTTATTATCTCCATCCCATCCTTCTCATCTTTACTCCTCTCCTCCTGTAGCACATCCTCTCCTTTCTATTTCCTCTCACGTCTTTCATATATTTTCCTATACGACATCTTTCCCCTCCTTATTTTCTTATTTCTAGTCCTACCCTTATTTTTCTCATCGTTTCTAACCTCTACTTCCCTACGATCTTATTCACACTATTTTTTCCAGCATATCTCCCTGTGCTTATTATTCTCTTATTCCTTTTCCTCTTTTTCCTATTTCTTTCCCTTCCCCTCTTACACACATATCACAAGAGAGGTCAACAGAGTAATTAGCAAACAAGAAGAGCTTTAAGGTCTAATAAACAAATACAGATGGTCCCTCCAACAGTGTAAATGAACTGCAACAAAGAACGTGTGACGAGGACCCGGTTGTTATACCTTTCTAGTACAACATATCGAAGTGGATATACCTTTGGGTATATCCACTTTGACATATTGGCATATAATAGGGCAGGCCAAAATACCTACTACCTTTTCTTTACCCAGGATGGGTTAATCAAGGGTCAATCAAGGGTAACTCAAGGGTCAATCAAGGGTCAATCAAGGGTCAATCAAGGGTCAATCAAGGGTAAATCAAGGGTAAATCAAGGGTAACTCAAGGGTCAATCAAGGGTCAATCAAGGGTAAATCAAGGGTAACTCAAGGGTCAATCAAGGGTCAAATTGTCCTGATGGGCAATCAGGGTCACCGAATACGTTGACCAGAATACAACACAAGGAGGCAATAACCATTGTGTTCTGGTGTTTGAGTGCACAGTGTTAAGGAACATCAAAGTAAAATCAGACACTGGAAGACATTTTCGAAAGGACTGCAATGAGGGGACATGACTGTGAGACATGTTTCTACAAGATGTTATGCGGTGTGTGGCTCACAAATACTCACAAGCTGAAGACTGATTCTTTCGAACACTTAGGCAGCAAAATGCATAAAGGTTTAAAAGACCTTGAGGTAAGGAGACAAGAAATCTGCAGGAAACACAGGAAGTGCATGATACAGGAGACCAGCAGAAGACTGCAGGAAACACAGGAAGAGCATGATACGGGAGACCAGAAGACTGCAGGAAACACAGGAAGAGCATGACACAGGAGACCAGAAGACCGCAGGAAACAGGAAGAGCATGACACAGGAGACCAGAAGACTGCAGGAAACACAGGAAGTGCATGACACAGGAGACCAGAAGACTGCAGGAAACACAGGAAGAGCATGACACAGGAGACCAGAAGACTGCAGGAAACACAGGAAGAGCATGACACAGGAGACCAGAAGACTGCAGGAAACACAGGAAGAGCATGACACAGGAGACCAGAAGACTGCTGGAAACACAGGAAGAGCATGACACAGGAGAATCATATATACACAACGGAAAAAGAGGTCCGAAAAAAGAGAGAATTAAGAGAGAAACGAAGTAGCAATATGGAAATACCACATCATCCATGTCTAAATAACTTGTGTTGATCGTATGAGACACGAATGTCTTAAATATAGCCCACCTGACAGGTAAGAAGACATGCCACAGTTTACTTACAGCCAGCAGTCAGCATCGTTCGTTATCTCACCTGCAATACGAAATAAATCCCTTAGCATATACATTAGTTGCCACCGAAACATAATTCTAATAGAAAGTTGATAGAGTTAGTATAACATTTTTTAATATGCACGTTGCTGGGCCAAGGTATTAACTCAATAAATATTACAAAGAGATAATGTTAGGATTTTTGCTTTTAAAATTGTCTGCTGTTGAACAATGGGGTTGTAATGTTGAACAATGGGTTGTTATGTTGAACAATGGGTTGTTATGTTGAACAATGGGTTGTAATGTTACACTTTTATTTATTGTGTATGCAAGACTGAGCATCATTATACCAGTATGTAAGACTGTGCATCATTGTAGCACCAGAGGAAGCTGGAGAGATGGATGACAGAGATCAGAGAGATGACAACACTGGCCTAGTTGCGATAGTCATCCTAACGAGGACAAACAAACCAACATGTATAACAGCCTGGTGTATCAGCCTTGCTTGGTGACAAGAACACGTCGTAAAATTGACAAGTCAGAGAAGGATGCTGTGCCTAAGACGACAACTGGAATTAGTGCCTTGTTTAGAGAGGCAGAAAGACAAGACCAAGGAAAACAGCCTGGCCAAAAGCTGTAGAAAGTTAGATCACGCTCCTGTTGAACCCGGGCGACTTGACCGAAGCACAAACCAGAGACATGGCCTCAGACCAGGTCCCAGACATGGCCCCAGACCAGGTCCCAGACATGGCCCCAGACCAGGTCCCAGACATGGCCCCAGACCAGGTCCCAGACATGGCCCCAGACATGGTCCCAGACCAGGTCCCAGACATGGCCCCAGACCAGGCCAGACATGGCCCCAGACCAGGTCCCAGACATGGCCCCAGACCAGGCCATGTTAATAATGGAGTAACTGTGGTGGTCACTGGTTTGAGACGCTGCCCGTCTGCTACTGCATGTGGAATTGGGGCCGCTTAGGGGCCAAAAGGTCTCCTGTCGGTTTCATTTATTCTTATGGTGGAAGAATGGTGTTTTTTGCAAACATCATAAGAATTCTTATGGTGTTTCGTTTATACTCTAACGTAGAAGTGGCGACCAGACATGGGAGCGACCAGACAAGATCAAATCGAATACTTTATTCGTAAATGTTTGCACATTTATCACCGAGTTTAAACAAATACAGTACAATAAGAAGCATGTCAAAAGAGTGGAGCCGGAACTGGTACATTCTCTCGGCATGTCAGGTCATTCAGGGGTCACGAAGGTCCTCAAGAATGTGCAAGAAAACTGTGACTCACAAGCCTGTGTTGGCTGACGCGAGGCGTGAAACAAGGAGCCAAAACCAGCATTTGGAGAGATGTTTGGTAGGATTCTGGGAGGCAGTGAGGGACGCTGCCTCGCACCAGGCCAGGGATCAAATGCCTCTTTGGCATGGTGCACACGGCGACACGCGTCCCTGAGGTAATACATATTCTCCCTCTTACATCAAAGGTGCCAGCGAAAAGACTGCAGCATTTCTTCTCATGGAAGGGAATGCTGAAGACGGCGCAGGTTGACCGGGAACCTTACTGAAATCTAAGATGTTCCGTCAGTAATTGAAAATTTGAAGAACCGTGAAGGGGGAACTAGTGTTCTCATTACCATATCATCGGCGGCCACGAGCTGTGGAACTATTTCTCGGTGAAGAATCTCTTTTATTAAGAACATGCTGAGCTGAACAGTGAACAATATGGACGAGACAATCACCTCAACATGGTTCGTCACCCGTCGCTCGTCCGTCGAATTCCTGAGACTAACATCACTGCGTCTGGTATTTGGTCACGGGATTGGTCGCTCCATCGCGGTTTTAAGCCAACATCTCAACGGAAATGAAGACGGAATTAAATTGGAAAATTATGCACGCGATTCTCCCGCTAGGCTAACTGGTGCTCGGAAAGTAACAGCTGTGAATTGGCAGGCAGCCCAAGAACAGATAAAAATGGCATAAGTGAACGAAAAATAGGAAATGGAGGAACGTAGAAGAGTGTCGCTGGCAACAGTGGTTCGAAGATGCGTTGAAAGCAATCAAAGATTGCTCGATTCTTCGATTCAACGATTATTCGCGGCGGGGATCGTATTCCAGGGACCTGCCCGAAACGCTACGCGTACTAGTGGCTGTACAAGAATGTAACAACTCTTGTATATATCTCAAAAAAAAAATAAAAAAAAAAATAAAAAAAAAGGTAAAGAGGAATTAGCAAATTAAATGTACTAGAAGGAGAAAGAGAGAGAGTAGAAGCTGATACAATATTTTCCAAATTATTTATAAGAAAGAGGATCAACCGACAGCTAATAAGGCGGGGCTGAGGAGCTAATGTTCGACCTAACACGATCATTAAAGATGAGTAAAGTCTCACAAAGGCATCGACGCCAATCATCACATCGTTACACTAACACTGTTACACGGGAAGCTGAGTACCCAGATGAGCCACAGAGACATTAGAAAGAACTTTTTCAGTGTGAGAGTAGTTAGTAAATGGAATGCACTAGGAAGTGATGTGGTGGAGGCTGACTCCATACACAGTTTCAAATGTAGATATGATAGAGCCCAGTAGGCTCAGGAACCTGTACACCAGTTGATTGACGGTTGAGAGGCGGGACCAAAGAGCCAGAGCTCAACCCCTGCAAACACAACTAGGTGAGTAACTAGGTGAGTACTGTATATATAGAACATTGTTTATTCCTTGTAGCAACTCTTCACTAGTTATGTAGTGTTTTGTTCGCTATCTTGCCACAATCTTTCTCGCTCGCTATCTTGTCAATATCTCTCTTGTTCGCTATCCTGTCACTTTTTCGTTCCCTATATTACCCCTATCTCGTCACTATATATCTCGTTCGCTATCTTGTCACTACCTTTCTTATTTGCTATCTTGACACTATCATATTCACTATCTTGGTACTATCATATTCACTATCTTGGCACTATCATATTCACTATCTTGACACTATCATATTCACTATCTTGGCACTATCATATTCACTATCTTGGCACTATCATATTCACTATCTTGGCACTATCATATTCACTATCTTGGCACTATCATATTCACTATCTTGGCACTATCATATTCACTATCTTGGCACTATCATATTCACTATCTTGACACTATCATATTCACTATCTTGGCACTATCATATTCACTATCTTGGCACTATCATATTCACTATCTTGGCACTATCATATTCACTATCTTGGCACTATCATATTCACTATCTTGGCACTATCATATTCACTATCTTGGCACTCTCATATTCACTATCTTGGCACTCTCATATTCACTATCTTGACACTATCATATTCACTATCTTGACACTATCATATTCACTATCTTGACACTATCATATTCACTATCTTGGCACTATCATATTCACTATCTTGACACTATCATATTCACTATCTTGGCACTATCATATTCACTATCTTGACACTATCGAGGCACTTCAAAACAAAAATGATCGCTAAATGTAGAACATATTTTTTTTTACTAATCTTCGTCAATGGTAATAATATTTCATCAAACAGAGTTAATTAACAAGCGGAGTTATTCAAGCGTGAGGAGTCTCGGTGTGGTAAAGTTTCGTTCGTAAAATGAGACCATTTTTGGGGCACACGTTCACCAGCCTGAAGTTGGCAACAGTGGCTTGGTGAACATGGCATTACCAAGCCTTGGTGAACATGGCTTGGTGAACATGGCATTACCAAGCCTTGGTGAACATGGCATTACCAAGCCTTGGTGAACATGGCTTGGTGAACATGGCATTACCAAGCCTTGGTGAACATGGCATTACCAAGCCTTGGTGAACATGGCATTACCAAGCCTTGGTGAACATGGCTTGGTGAACACAGTGTAGAGACACAAACTAAATAAGATTTCGATTGAGATTTAACAGAATCAGAAGACGTTATACACACAGGACAAAATTTTACTGTAGCGGACATACGAGTCATAAATACTTAATACATCGCCTCAAGGCAGAAACGGGAAAAGGAGTATCATTTAGCGAGCCAGCCAGAGGCTTAGGGCCCGCGCAGGAATAGCGCTGGAAAAAAAAGTCCACCCTGACCTAGTACCCCCTGGCACAGTACTCCCTGGTCCAGTACACCCTGACCCAGTTCTCCCTGGCCCAGTACACCCTGACCCAGTTCTCCCAGGCCCAGTTCTCTGGTCTAGCCCAAACCAAAGTTTCCAAACAAAAAAGAAACACTGAAAAGAAATACCGAATATTTCAATCTCCAAACTGAGGACTCGCTTTAGAGACCGAAATATATATTTTTTTTTTTTTTGTATTTTTTGGATCTGTGGAATTTATCAAATTGACCAATGCAACATTGCTCTTTTGCACTCATATATATATATATATATATATATATATATATATATATATATATATATATATATATATATATATATATATATATATATATATATCTTATATATAGGACCTTCTGAAGATGTATTTAATATACGAAAGTACTTAAGGAAATTCCTGTTTCATTTTTCCTCCGTGGTCTGACATTGTCACATTCTTAATCACGTGTTTATTTTCGTGATATACATATATATATATATATATATATATATATATATATATATATATATATATATATATATATATATATATATATATATATATATATATATATATATATGGGGAGGGAGAGCATTTAGGCATGTAACTACCCAGGCGGGAGAGGAAGACATGGTACAAGTCGCAACACTCCCAGGGAGATTTAAGTTACAATAAACGTATCACTTTTCCCTTCCTTCCTGCCTGGCGCCGCGCACCCCTTCCTCCCCTCTCCCCCAACGCCCCCCCTGGTACTCCGATAAGTCCATGGCCCCCTAACCACTGGGCGTAGTCTCCCCCTCCTGCTCCAGGTCGCGACTTACTGCTGCTAGTCCTCCCTATATCTTGTCCCACCAAAGGAGTCTTGAGCTGCTCCAGATTAGAGCAGGTTGGGGCGAGCTGGGGGAGGAGGGGGAGTGTCACCAAGTGAAGGTCGAGGAGTAGGTGTACTCACATAATTATACTTGCTTAATTGTGCTTGCGGGGATTGAGCCTCTGGTCTTTGGTCCCGCCTCTCAACTGTGAATCGCCTGGTGTACAAGATCTTGGATATTTACAACTGTGTGTGTGGAGTCTGCCTCCACCACTTCACTTCTCCAGCGCCGGGCGACTGGTGTTGACCGGTTAACTAAAATACCAGAGTATTGGTCAACATATTGTGAACATTATTATTTCAAGCGTAGGTTAGACTTGTATTAATTAAGTTCTGCGGGGTGACCTGAACCCTGTGTAGGTATCCTTTAGGTTTATATAACGATCCCAAGATATAACTATTGACCTTCCCCAGGAGGCAACCCCACAACATTTGCCTAACTCCCGGGGTACCTATTTCCTGTTAGGTGGATAGAGGCATCAGGTGAAAACAAACGTGCCCTGCATTTCTGTCTCGCCCGGGAATCGAACCCGAGATCATTAATAAAAGTTAACATGTATGGGTCAATTCGCTCTCTTGCAGTTTACTTAGTTGTTATGTTCTTATGAAAGAGTATAAAACTGAACAGCTCTTCCCCGGCTGTGATCAACGATGGAAGTGTATCAGTCCCGCCTGAGCCGAGGTGGTTCAGGCTCCTACACAAGCAGACCTGCGCATAATGGTAAACAAATTACTGCACCCTCCACCCTCCCCAACCATGACCTTTGACCTATTCCAACTTCGCTCAGAATGTAAAGTTATTTATATGACTTAAAAATGGGAAAACAATATGAATACTATATATATATATATATATATATATATATATATATATATATATATATATATATATATATATATATATATATATATATATATATATATATATATATATATATATGACTATTTACAAAAGAGAATGTCTGTCCAAAGTTGGAGCCCAGACGATACTTGGGGTTAGGCTCACTCAAATTGAAAGCGAGGGAGTGTTCTGGGGCTCGGCATGAACATAGACTGGTCTGGGTCACCAGAATTCTAAAGAGAACCGCGTGCCATGGTCACATTCAGACCCCCACAACGATTCAGACCCAGCACAGCCTCCGGCTACCCAGCTATATATTTTGAAAACAATTAAAGAAAAATCATATTATAATATACACCATTATTCACTGACCTCAGGAAAATTAACATCAATTTCTTGTTATCCATAATTTGACAGTCATAGGCTGGTCGGGGTGAACTTAAGTTTAATGGTTTAAGAAACGTAGCCTGTAACCCAACACCCCAGAGTGATTTTTATGAAGTCTGAAATGGAAACGGCATAAAAACAAGCTTGTGTTTAAGTAACTCCTCCTGCCGTTTACCCGCGCATTGTTTATAATTTATTTTATTCATAAATGGAAATGTCTATTCGAGGTGCTGTGCTGTGGTATGGGCACCTCCAAAGGATACCTGATCAACCAGGCTGTGACTCATACGTCAGGCTGCGAGCAGCCGCGTCTAACAGCCTGGTTGATCAGTCCAGTAACCAGGAGGCCTGGTCGACGACCGGGCCGCGGGGACACTAAGCCCCGGAAGCACCTCAAGGTAACCTCAAGGAGGTTGGAGGGGAGAGGTAAGGATGGTTTTGAGAGGGGGGAAATGGGGGAGATGGAAGGGAAAAGGGAGAGAGGGGAGGGAAAATGGGTAAAGGTGGGAGTGAGTGAGAACCCAAGGAGAGACGAAAGGGAAGAAGATAGTCAGCTTGACTTAGATAAGAGATATAGCCAGAACGATAGGTAGAGTGGAAGTTAGATAGCGCGATTACCAAAAAGTATATTTTGAGTGCAATGGGTTTTTATTTACTTATTTTGTCCTGTTATCTGCCCCGAATAGTCAGTGGGTCCATTACAATGTTCGTTATGTTCTTTATTAAGTTTTGATGGTTTCAAGTCCAACAAGTTCTTCACACTTTGTTTCATGTGTGAATTAGATATTACTGGGAGTACCGTAGTGCGATGATTGCATTAGTGTGTGTGTCAGAGGTTAATTACTTGCCCTGAACTGTACTTCACTGTTAAAGCTGATGGGATCATACATTGTTTAAGGTGTACATGCTCGTGTACACACACACACACACACACACACACACACACACACACACACACACACACACACACACACACACACACTGCCTGGGGGGACCTGGTAGCCTGGTGGATAGCGCGCAGGACTCGTAATTCTGTGGCACGGGTTCGATTCCCGCACCAGGCAGAAACAAATGGGCAAAGTTACTTTCACCCTGAATGTCCCTGTTATCTAGCAGTAAATAGGTACCTTGGAATTAGTCAGCTGTCACGGGCTGCTTCCTAGTGTGTGTGTGTGTGTGGTGTGGAGGAAAAAAAAGTAGTAAAAACAGTTGATTGACAGTTAAGAGGCGGGCCGAAAGAGCAAAGCTCAACCCCCGCAAACACAACTAGGTGAATACAACTAGGTGAATACACACAGGGGCCTCACGGCTGAGTGGATAGCGCCTAGAGGGTCGTAGTCCTAATGGCTCGGGTTTGATTCCCGGCGGAGACAGAAACAAATGTGCAGAGTATCTTTTATCCTGATGCCTCTGTTCACATAGCAATAAATAGGTACCTGGGAGTTGGACAGCTGCAACGGGCTGCTTCCTGAGGATGTGTGTGTGTTTATGTTAGAAAGAAAATTATGTAGTAGATATAATAGAGGAATAAAGAGATTGGTTAAAAAGGCGGGGTCCAAGAGCTAATAGGTTTCTGCAGACACAAATAGTAAATACACACACGTAGAGAGATGGGGGGTGGGGGTTACACCACACACAATACCTACACTTGGTGTATCGGGGGTGTACTGTATTTTTTTTTTTTGAGATACAAGAGTTGTTACATTCTTGTACATCGTAGCTCGGTGTCCTCCCCTTTGTCTATATCTTTCCTTATATTCATTACTACTTCAATTTCCCCATTACCTTACATTATTTCTTCTTTATTACATATTGCTTGTTCTCTCCATTACTCTCTCTCTCTCTCTCTCTCTCTCTCTCCCTCTCTCTCTCTCTCTCTCTCTCCTCTCTCTCTCTCTCTCTCTCTCTCTCTCTCTCTCTCACGTTTTGTCCCGGTGTTTCACTCACTATTTTCAAAACGACCGTAAAAGCATAAATCTACTGAGGAGTGTCCTTAAATTTGGGCAGCTCACCTAAACCAGGCCGGACACACGCTATAAAGTTGAGAGCTTTAGTACTCCTTGAAGTGACTTTGTAAATATACGGTCAAGCGACCCGGACCGATATATCGGCTACAATCGCTAATTATATATATATATATATATATATATATATATATATATATATATATATATATATATATATATATATATATATATATATATATATGTGTGTGTATATCACGAAAATAAACACGTGATTAAGAATGTGACAATGTCAGACCACGGAGGAAAATGAAACAGGAAATTTCCTTAAGTACTTTCGTATATTAAATACATCTTCAGAAGGTGCTTCCTGAGGATGTGGAAGCTTAAGTACTTTCGTATATTAAATACATCTTCAGAAGGTGCTTCCTGAGGATGTGGAATACACCTTCTGAAGATGTATTTAATATACGAAAGTACTTAAGGAAATTTCCTGTTTCATTTTTCCTCCGTGGTCTGACATTGTCATATATATATATATATATTATATATATATATATATATATATATATATATATATATATATATATATATATATATTTATATATATATATTGATTCAATATATTATTATTATTATATTCAATATATATATATATATATTGATTCAATATATATATATATATATATATATATATATATATATATTGATTCAATATATATATATATATATATATATATATATAATGTATATTTGTGGTACCATTGGTTAAATTGTCTGACCCATAACCTCAGAAAAGAGAATAAAAGGCATTCAAAGAAGACCTTACAGATTCTCCATTGAACATCTGTATCACACATTTCCTTTTCCTATCAGCCCTAATATTATGCAAGACGGTGGAGAGAGAGACACAGAGAGAGAGAGAGAGGAGGGAGAGATGATCCCAGACTAGCATCCCCTCCCCCACTCATGACGACGTCACGTCACCTGATGAGAGCAAGTCTCCTTTGAACCCTAAGGCACTATGGGCTCACCACAGCCCGTGCTACTTGGAACTTTTTGTTCCAGGTAGCGAATCTTTAACAACAACAACATCCTTTGAACCACAAATTGCATTTAAACATAGTTGTTGGACGGTAAAATTAGTTGGCAATTAAAAAAATCAATATTATGACCAGCAGCGCAAACATGAACACTGCTGGACCGTGTTCAATGCCTACTGTGATGTTTCTCTCTCATCCTTACATGTTTATTTTGCTAAGTCTCCACCAGTCTCATCTGTGTGTATCTTTAAGGCCGCTGCTTACATGGGTCAATGTACACGTTTTTGGTGTGTTATTTCTTGGTCTTGTTCTGCCTTTGGTCTTTTCAAGGTCCACAGCACCGCCCTGCATCAGGTCCACAGCACAGCCCTGCATCAGGTCCACAGCACAGCCCTGCATCAGGCCCACAGCACCGCCCAGAGTCACAGAGAACGCGGCACAATCTAACACCACCACAACCGTTTTCACATTTATGCAAATCTACAGCTTGATAGGAATTGCCAAGCGACTGTAAAGTGTGGAGGCAACTAGCTCAGCCGCCGCCCTGACCATGATAAGCCCCCCCCCCTAGGTGCTCCCATCTCTACCCTGTGTTTATGTGACACTTACACACTCTTCCGACGCCTTCAAACACACGCCAAGTTATTCATGACTGTCAGAGCTCCCACAGCCAAACTCATTATCAAAGCAGAAAGCAACAATATGCTGTGAACAGCTCAAATGTATTCGTGGGCAGGGAGAGTTTAGCTGGCACTGGTGTGTCCCTGTGCCGCCCCTATGTATGTCACTGTGTCACTATATATGTGTCACTGTGTCACTATGTGTGTCAATGTTTACTATACCGCCTCTAAGTCAAATGAAAAAGTTTATATCTATTTATGATATGATGGGGAAATACATCGTTCCATGTTCATTACCCACACATTACTAACACTGTTCATCACAGCTCCCACACTCCCCACACACCACCAGCTCCCACACTCCCCACACACCACCAGCTCCCACACTCCCCACACACCACCAGCTCCCACACTCCCCACACACCACCAGCTCCCACACTCCCCACACACCACCCCCTCCCACAACCGGTTTCCCAGGTGGGGTGAGTCAGGAACACACCCGTACGCCTCCAACCAAATATTTATAAACATGCTGGGCTCGTCGTCTACCAGCGACATTTCATAGTAATTATGTTTATTTTCTAGGTAAATATTTACCCAGGTATTAATTGATAGGCTTCGTATGGTTTACGGCTGACAGTGAGCTACAGCCCACGCCTCTCCCACGCTGCCTCCACCCACGCCTCTCCCACGTCCCTCCCCGACCGAGCACCTCCGTGTTAGCTTCTCCAGACAACTTCCTTCCTGAGATCTTATATTTAGCCAGAGTCGGATGGGCGGGCGGGCGCGAAGACTTGGGGGGGTGGGAGGAGGACCTTATGAACGGGCGGGCGCACAAACACGTGGGCGTAAGCGTGGGAGGGAAAAATGGGTGGATACATATCAGCGGGATTTACTCCCAGAATCACCACTATCCACCCATAAACCCACTACACCCCCCCCTCACATGCCGCCCACAACCCGTACCTAACCCCCCCCCCCACCCCAATACCTGAGTTGTCTAGTTCATTGTTGACAGTCTCCACTCCCCCGCCCCCCCCCCTCGCCAGATTTAGCGCGTCACTTTAGCTACACAGCTTGGAAATGCCTTCACACGCAAACGTGCTTTGATTTGTTCTCGCCTGAGTGATATTTACACACACACACACACACACACACACACACACACACACACACACACACACACACACACACACACACATACACACACACACACACACAGCCAATAAACAAGGATAAACTATTCAACACTGGTGGGACGCGAACAAGGGGACACAGGTGGAAACTGAGTACCCACATCAGCCACAGGGACGTTAGAAGGAACTTTTTCAGTGTCAGAGTAGTTAACAAATGGAATGCATTAGGCAGTGATGTGGGGGGGGCTGCTCCATACACAGTTTCATATGTAGATATGATAGAGCCCAGTAGGCTCAGGAACCTGTACACCAGTTGATTGACAGTTGAGAGGCAGGACCAAAGAGCCAAAGCTCAACCCCCGCAAGCACAAATAGGTGAGTACACAGTGGGAGGAAAGACAGTATAGGATATGATGGACCATGTCATATGGAGATGCGGAAAAAAAAATATTTTTCATGTTATGGCTGAAGTGTTTTTCATACCAACAAGGACAAAAACTAGGAGAGAATAATGTCCCATGGTCTCATAGTGCCAATAAACAGTAGGCGCAGGAGGGAGTGGAGGAAACACAGGGGGCGATTTTTTATTAGTTCATTTATTATGCACCCCATACCCATCGTGTGGGCGGTAGTGGAAAGGGATTCAGAGCCACATAATGGGCTCAGGGACTGAACCCCACAATTCATTTAGTTAAGCAAGTTACAGTTTTGGTAAGTTACAAAACGTTATGTACTTTGTTATACAGCAATTTTGTAACTATCTTATGAAGACTGTAAACAGGAATAGATGCAACAGAGATAAGAACGAACATAAGAGAATTGGAAAGAAATTACGAAACTGCTATCAAAGGAAAGAAAGAACCGAAACTACATCATAGTCATATAAGAAGGAAAATGACAGTGAACGACCAAGTGACACGACTACAGACAACGGGAGCGACATATACAGAAAGTGACAAGGAAATCTGCGAGGCACTAAACGCCAGTCTCCATGACATGCTCACAACCGAGCCAGAGCAGCTCCCATTGTTAGAAGAGGAGATGACCCTAGACGAGAGACTTAAATATTGAGGTGACAACAGAAGGAAACAGCAACTGGACGAGACTAAGGCAGTTGGACCAAACAATGTATCACCGTGGATACTCAAAGAGGCAGTACAGGCCCTCAAGTGTGCCTCCAGCTCAGATTTTTAATGAGTCACTTACGAAGGGAGAGCTGCCCAGTTGCTAGAAGGCAAATGTGGTATCAATTGTCAAGAAAGGAGTTAGCGAAGAAGAGGACAGGATGCCTCTTCTCTATCCCCTTTCTTGACAGTTGGTATCTCCCTGTGTAGGCGAGGAGTCACAATAACGTGGCTGAAGTATGTTGACCAGACCACACACTAGAAGGTGAAGGGACGACGACGTTTCGGTCCGTCCTGGACCATTCTCAGTCCATTCTCTCCATTGGTATCTCCCTGTTACGAATCAGATAATCACCTGATTCTTACTGTATTAATGATAAGAATAAATTATACATCCCCCCTTCCTCAAGTTATTTGGATGAAATCTGCATACTCCATACACAGTTTCAAGTGTATATATGATAGAGCCCAATAGGCTCTAGTTAGTTACAATAGTTACTGTGTATGTTTGTTATATAAGTTTTGTTGTTGTAATTGCATTGCTTACATGTATCAGTGATAATAGTATTCTCTATTATATTTTGATGGTTGACTGTATGAGAGGAGTGAGGGTGGCGCCAGGTGAGCCTGTCCCTACAGGTGCCTCTCGTCAGGCAGCGGTGGTGCGCGAGGGTGGCGCCAGGTGAGCCTGTCCCTACAGGTGGCTCTCGTCAGGCAGCGGTGATGCGCGAGGGTGGCGCCAGGTGAGCCTGTCCCTACAGGTGGCTCTCGTCAGGCAGCGGTGGTGCGCGCTCCGCTTCCATTTAGGCATCAGGTTGAACCATGAAACTATTTTCTTCGTATTATAATTCCTTATAATACACAGGTACTATCCTGAGTGATCATAACTCATAGCATTGAGTTATGAGGTGTCATAACTCAATGCTATGATAGTTCATAGCATTGAGTTAAAAATGTCTCGCTTCATGCAGGTCGGCGTTCAATTCCCGACCGACCAAGTGGATGGGCACCATTCCATCCCTTCGTCCCATCCCCAATCCCTATCCCGATCCCTTACAAGTGCTATATAGGCATAATGAATGTGCTTTCTCCTGATAGTTTCCTTCCCTTTCAGATTATGAACATTACTTATATAATGTTTATATTTGAGAGTAATTATCTCAGTATGTCAGTTTATGACAGAATTCTTATCTGACATGTATTTGGTAACTGTGTTGATCTTAGGTAAGTCTGCCAAGTGGGTTTCTGTTATTGTTCACTGTCTTTGATATTTTAGTCTGGTGAGACAATTATCCATGTTATATATATATATATATATATATATATATATATATATATATATATATATATATATATATATATATATATATAACTTTAGAACACTTTCCCACCAGGAGACTCGAACCCTAGCCAGCACAGAAGCCTTCCAGCAACTGGCATAACAGGTACGCCTTAACCCTCTCCACCACCCGCTCAGACCCTTAAAAGAGATGGTAATTTCGGAGTATTTAAATACCCCAAAGATCAACACCTCCCAAGAGCACCAGAGCAAGTGAGGGGTCATTTAGACGTTAATTTCATCAAGTCCCTGTTAATATGGGAAGACACAGTGTCTCTGCTTAAGGCACAACTCTCCTAAACACGAGAGTTAAGTATACAACTTTAGAACACTTTCCCACCAGGAGACTCGAACCCTAGCCAGCACAGAAGCCTTCCAGCAACTGGCATAACAGGTACGCCTTAACCCTCTCCACCACCCGCTCAGACCCTTAAAAGAGATGGTAATTTCGGAGTATTTAAATACCCCAAAGATCAACACCTCCCAAGAGCACCAGAGCAAGTGAGGGGTCATTTAGACGTTAATTTCATCAAGTCCCTGTTAATATGGGAAGACACAGTGTCTCTGCTTAAGGCACAACTCTCCTAAACACGAGAGTTAAGTATACAACTTTAGAACACTTTCCCACCAGGAGACTCGAACTCTAGCCAGCACAGAAGCCTTCCAGCAACTGGCATAACAGGTACGCCTTAACCCTCTCCACCACCCGCTCAGACCCTTAAAAGAGATGGTAATTTCGGAGTATTTAAATACCCCAAAGATCAACACCTCCCAAGAGCACCAGAGCAAGTGAGGGGTCATTTAGACGTTAATTTCATCAAGTCCCTGTTAATATGGGAAGACACAGTGTCTCTGCTTAAGGCACAACTCTCCTAAACACGAGAGTTAAGTATACAACTTTAGAATACTTTCCCACCAGGAGACTCGAACCCTAGCCAGCACAGAAGCCTTCCAGCAACTGGCATAACAGGTACGCCTTAACCCTCTCCACCACCCGCTCAGACCCTTAAAAGAGATGGTAATTTCAGAGTATTTAAATACCCCAAAGATCAACACCTCCCAAGAGCACCAGAGCAAGTGAGGGGTCATTTAGACGTTAATTTCATCAAGTCCCTGTTAATATGGGAAGACACAGTGTCTCTGCTTAAGGCACAACTCTCCTAAACACGAGAGTTAAGTATACAACTTTAGAACACTTTCCCACCAGGAGACTCGAACCCTAGCCAGCACAGAAGCCTTCCAGCAACTGGCATAACAGGTACGCCTTAACCCTCTCCACCACCCGCTCAGACCCTTAAAAGAGATGGTAATTTCGGAGTATTTAAATACCCCAAAGATCAACACCTCCCAAGAGCACCAGAGCAAGTGAGGGGTCATTTAGACGTTAATTTCATCAAGTCCCTGTTAATATGGGAAGACACAGTGTCTCTGCTTAAGGCACAACTCTCCTAAACACGAGAGTTAAGTATACAACTTTAGAACACTTTCCCACCAGGAGACTCGAACTCTAGCCAGCACAGAAGCCTTCCAGCAACTGGCATAACAGGTACGCCTTAACCCTCTCCACCACCCGCTCAGACCCTTAAAAGAGATGGTAATTTCGGAGTATTTAAATACCCCAAAGATCAACACCTCCCAAGAGCACCAGAGCAAGTGAGGGGTCATTTAGACGTTAATTTCATCAAGTCCCTGTTAATATGGGAAGACACAGTGTCTCTGCTTAAGGCACAACTCTCCTAAACACGAGAGTTAAGTATACAACTTTAGAATACTTTCCCACCAGGAGACTCGAACCCTAGCCAGCACAGAAGCCTTCCAGCAACTGGCATAACAGGTACGCCTTAACCCTCTCCACCACCCGCTCAGACCCTTAAAAGAGATGGTAATTTCAGAGTATTTAAATACCCCAAAGATCAACACCTCCCAAGAGCACCAGAGCAAGTGAGGGGTCATTTAGACGTTAATTTCATCAAGTCCCTGTTAATATGGGAAGACACAGTGTCTCTGCTTAAGGCACAACTCTCCTAAACACGAGAGTTAAGTATACAACTTTAGAACACTTTCCCACCAGGAGACTCGAACCCTAGCCAGCACAGAAGCCTTCCAGCAACTGGCATAACAGGTACGCCTTAACCCTCTCCACCACCCGCTCAGACCCTTAAAAGAGATGGTAATTTCGGAGTATTTAAATACCCCAAAGATCAACACCTCCCAAGAGCACCAGAGCAAGTGAGGGGTCATTTAGACGTTAATTTCATCAAGTCCCTGTTAATATGGGAAGACACAGTGTCTCTGCTTAAGGCACAACTCTCCTAAACACGAGAGTTAAGTATACAACTTTAGAACACTTTCCCACCAGGAGACTCGAACCCTAGCCAGCACAGAAGCCTTCCAGCAACTGGCATAACAGGTACGCCTTAACCCTCTCCACCACCCGCTCAGACCCTTAAAAGAGATGTATATTTATATATATATATATATTTATATATATATATATATATATATATATATATATATATATATATATATATATATATATATATATATATATATATATATATATATTTTGTATTGAGTAGTCAGTGATTTTGTGCTTATAAGAATATTACTGGATCCATCCACGATTTATGATATATTTACGTGTGGGTGTTTTTGTCCCCCATCATGAAGTATATTGATGTTGTGTTATTAGACAGTGTCTCCAGTATACCCTAGACACGTTTGACTCTTGTGACACCATATTTTGAGATGATTACCATTATAATTTATGATTACAGTGATAACTGTAACTGCCTGTTCATGTACAGCAATATGAACATCACCGAGACTGGGGTGTAAACACTCCCCCCCCTCCCCAACCACGTGCCTTAACCCACTGGACCACGTTACACTATAAGGAATTTAATCTGGGATACTACTGAATCTACTAGGGATCTTGAGGCATTGAACTGATACCAAATTAAGTTTTTACAAATAATCCGCGTGCCTGGTCGAGGACCGGGCCGCGGGGACACTAAAGCCCCGAAATCATCTCAAGATAACCTCAAGATAAGATAACCCTGTCTCTACGGGGTGTAGACAGGGTGTACGGTCTGCTCACCCGGTCGGCCGAGCGGACAGCACGCTGGACTTGTGATCCTGTGGTCCCGGGTTCGATCCCGGGCGCCGGCGAGAAACAATGGGCAGAGTTTCTTTCACCCTATGCCCCTGTTACCTAGCAGTAAAATAGGTACCTGGGTGTTATTCAGCTGTCACGGGCTGCTTCCTGGGGGTGGAGGCCTGGTCGAGGACCGGGTCGCGGGGACACAAAAGCCCCGAAATCATCTCAAGATAACCTCAAGATATCCCTGGTGCAGATATTGGAGGGAGCATGCGGGGAGAACTGCTACACCAGTGTACGCGAGTAATTTGTAAAAAATTGATATTTGATATGATAGTTCAATGCCTCCAAACCACTAGTGGATTCAGTAGTATTCCAGGTTAAATTATGTATAATGTATTGTGGTCCGGTGTGTTGAAGCACACTGCTGGGGAGACCCGAACGCCTGTTCGAATCCCCGCAGAGCTCCATTGATTTTCGAATAATAATAATAATAATAATAATAATAATAATAATAATAATAATAATAATGACACTGCTGAAGGTGATGGAACTACAAATGATAGTGTATAAGGGACACAGTATAAGTTATCCTAATAACTGGCTCATGAAGTGTCTGGAACAAGATGTTGCTTGCATTATTGCAGGAATATTAATATCTTCCGCAGCTCTTAACTTCTCACTAACTACCGAGACATTACCCACGACTTGCAAAGTTAAGTATTAACCCCAGAGGTATTCAGCATTGTTAATACTTTACAGGGGGAGTGGTGCGATGTGTTAAACCATCATCTTGTTGTGGGTACTGTCTTGAGTGATCCTTGGGGTGTGGACAGGCACTGTCTTGAGTGATCCTTGGGGTGTGGACAGGTACTGTCTTGAGTGATCTTTGGGGTGTTGTAGATACTGTCCGGAGTGATCTTTGGGGTGTTGTAGGTACTGTCTTGAGTGATCCTTGGGGTGTGGATAGGTACTGTCTTGAGTGATCTTTGGGGTGTGGGTAGGTACTGTCTTGAGTGATCTTTGGGGTGTGGGTAGGTACTGTCTTGAGTGATCCTAGGGGTGTGGACAGGTACTGTCTTGAGTGATCCTTGGGGTGTTGTAGGTACTGTCTTGAGTGATCCTTGGGATGTGGGCAGGTACTGTCTTGAGTGATCCTTAGGGTGTGGGTAGGTACTGTCTTGAGTGATCTTTGGGGTGTTGTAGGTACTGTCTTGAGTGATCCTTGGGATGTGGGCAGGTACTGTCTTGAGTAATCTTTGGGGTGTGGGTAGGTACTGTCTTGAGTGATCTTTGGGGTGTCGGTAGGTACTGTCTTGAGTGATCCTTGGGGTGTTGTAGGTACTGTCTTGAGTAATCTTTGGGGTGTGGGTAGGTACTGTCTTGAGTGATCCTAGGGGTGTGGACAGGTACTGTCTTGAGTGATCCTTAGGGTGTGGGTAGGTACTGTCTTGAGTGATCCTTGGGATGTGGGCAGGTACTGTCTTGAGTAATCTTTGGGGTGTGGGTAGGTACTGTCTTGAGTGATCTTTGGGGTGTCGGTAGGTACTGTCTTGAGTGATCCTTGGGGTGTTGTAGGTACTGTCTTGAGTAATCTTTGGGGTGTGGGTAGGTACTGTCTTGAGTGATCCTAGGGGTGTGGACAGGTACTGTCTTGAGTGATCCTTGGAATGTGGGCAGGTACTGTCTTGAGTGATCCTTAGGGTGTGGGTAGGTACTGTCTTGAGTGATCTTTGGGGTGTGGGTAGGTACTGTCCTTGGCGATCTGGTTGTAGGGTTCGGCGGGGGGCGGGGGGAGGGGGGGAGGTGGGAAGTGGGAGGCAGTACCCCGGGGTGACATCATATCGGGTAATGATGACTACAACAAACACTATCAACTGCAATAAACTCAACTGGCTGAATCACTGCGAGGTGAAATCCTATCATTTTAATCGCCCAATTCTCGGTGTCAAACGACATTGAACACAAACACATTCAGTAAACCCTAATCTATTTAATTGTATGTATTCCGCTTCACTCGCACTGTCTTGATGTTAAACCATTACTAACTAGCTCATCACTGTATGCTAACTAGCCCATCAGTGCATCAGCTAATGTCTGTGTGAGCGGTGGGGAAGTTGGCCAATCAGTGAATGAGGCTTGGGGAAGTTGGCCAATCAGTGAATGAAGCTTGGGGAAGTTGGCCAATCAGTGAATGAGGAATGGGGAAGTTGGCCAATCAGTGAATGAGGCTAGGGGAAGTTGGCCAATCAACGAGAAAAACTTTGAAAAGTTGACCAAAGAGATAATCGTACTTGGAGAAGCTACCCAATCACATAGCAGCATGTGGGAAGTGAGCCAATCGGTAAATATAGACTGGAGAACTTGACCTAACCCGACCAATTAGCTTTCAAAGCCTGTACAGGGGCGGAACTGACCAGCGTGAGTGAGACGCAGGGAAATTGACCAATCAGCAAGTCAGACCCCGAATACTCGGTCAATCATCGACTTTGTCTTTGATGGCATATATAAGCAACCCTCCCCCTGGCCTCTTACACCCCCCCCCCTCCTCCCTTCTCAGTCACTGGCCTCTGCTTCAAGAGATTGCTGGAGAGCTGAGGGACCACGAGGCTCCCTGCTGCAGAGCAGAGGCTACCAGAGGCTTTCCGCTACAGGATACTCATACTGTGGTCATTCTTAATATATAAAAAGAGGACGGGAGACATCTCCCGTCACGCAGGGTGCAGTCGCACCTCCACAGATCTCCAGTATCAGCTCTTGATACTGGTAATGGCTCAAAAGGGCTACCACTTACGGGCTATTCATGCCCGTGCCACCTTTTGGGTGGCTTAATCTTCATCAATCAATATAAAGAGTGTGTGTGTGTGTGGGGAACATCAACATGTTCCCCACGAAGGTGAGAATTATGCCCAGAGGAACTATGATGAAGACCGACTCTATCTTTAAACTAGAAAGTTTACCGTTGTTTAAACCTATTTCTCTTTTACAAAATGCTGTGAATGTCCAATTTGGTGTTTAAGAGAGTTTTCACAGGTGAACTCCAAGATGTTCCAGCAGCTAGCAAGTCTGTGTGGGATCGAGCCTCTACTGGAAATAAAAGGATATAGAGGAATATTAAAGTAACCTATACAAGTAGGATAGGATGAACGACTACATAATGTTCCAAGAGCGGTTTTGTTATGTATTGTTAGGCGAGGTTCGACCCTGTGTATCAAGTCCCCCTCTCCTTCCTACATACTTCCCAGGAAGCCAAGCATCATTGCAACCCCTTGTGGTGTGGTGCTTAGCACCCTCAGGCAGTCACCTCACAAGGAACATGACCCAAGATCGATCTCTGGACAAGTTGAGACTGCTGCCACCGTTCTTCACTACAGAGATGAACCTGGTGCCTTAAACGACCAATGTTTCGTACTTTACCGTCAATGTAGTAACGATCATTTTAATGGTTACAATACGAGAAAACTGAACAAAATTCACTTTCCCTTCGCTTCATTCGAATTATCTTCAGTCCCCCGCCTCTATCCCAGCATCAAACATCTCGTGGAGACCAAAGATCACCTGGAGATCAAACATCACCTGGAGACCAAACCTCTCGTGGAGACCAAACATCTCCCATCTCTCTGCCTCCCTCTCACTAAACCCCGCCCCTCCCCCTAACACCCTACCTCCTCCCCTTCTCCCTAAACAACGCCACCCCTCGTGAAGTACATTAGGCTGATAAAGAGATTATGAACATCAGATTACTCTGGTCCTGAAGTCTCGACATTAACTTCTGCAATTTGGCTCTTGGCCTGTATGCAGTCATTACAATTATTGCGCATAATTACAACATGAAGAGGCACAGTTTGAGTGTCCTCCTGTGCCATTTGGCAAGTAATAAGGGTTATTTGCAACTCAGAGTGTGCAGGTCGTGATACGATGACCTCCGCGCTCGTAAAAGCGACCCAACTGCGCTTAAATTAAATAGGAAGGGAGTTAAAGGTTTTCCACCAGAGGTAATGTTTAGGTTTTCTATCATGGTCTCAGACTGGCTTATCTCTCTTTTCCTCTACCTGTCTGCGCGACTGTCTGTGTTGTCTGCGCGACTGTCTGTCTGTCTGTCTGTCTGTCTAATGCGCACCGCAACACGCCTACGCTCACCGTTGTAAAAACATAAAATAGAAACATTTACATACACTTGAACCCCGAAGCAATTTATTTTTCAGAAGGACCCGTTAATCTGAGCTCAATACCACCATTTGCCTGTTTATAGGTAAGGTAGGGGTAAAGGATGGGGAGGGGGAATTGATTTGGATGGGATACTGATGGGGAAGGGGGAGCTGATGGTGAGGGCTAATGGACGAGCAAATTGATGGTGAGGGGGAATGGATAGGGAGAGGAAGGGGGGGGGGGATGGACCCAAATAGGCTCGCGCTACGGCCCCCCCCCCCCCCCTGCAGGTCAACACAAATCAACGATCATTGAAGGCTTACGATTTACTTAATGGCCATTATCGTTGCCAGTAACGAAGGTAACGTAAAACTCCCCCTCGCCTCATCGTTCGATTTTTTTTGCTAGCCGGTATTTATCTGCCGGCCGATGGTTCTGTGTATGAGCTTGTCGGTCTTGTCTGTGCCAAACAGTTGTCACTCTCCGCCCGAAGGAGCGACTATCGGAGAGCCTCAGGGCGCCTAACTGTTTTTTCAACAGTTCTTTTTCAACAGTCCTAGCGGTTTCATATGCAGTCATTAAGCCACAACAACGTAGAGTGTGGCCTCAGGCCAGACTCGGGGGCAGAAGAATTCTCAGAACCTTCTCCAGGTATGCTCCAAGTACTCCAGAACGAGTGCTCCAGGTAACTATGCTGAAAATAGACACCCAACCCATATATTTGAAAATAAAGGAATTGACGACGTTTCGGTCCGTCCTGGACCACTGTCAAGTCGACTTCATAATGGTCCAGGACGGACCGAAACGTCACCAATTTCTTTATTTTCAGTTATGCGGGTTAGGTGTCTAAAAGTTCCATCTCCATCCAACGGTTCCCGTATCCGTCTAACGTCCAAAGATTTCCCGTTTCTATTTTAACGGATTTTTAAATTTTTGCTTTGCCCCGAAGGCAAAACTTCGGGGCAAAACAAAACTTATTAAGCAGCGTCACTCGTCCTGAGAATAAACCATAGCAGGATGTACAGCAGCCCCAAATAGATGTTTCTCTTCCAATAGAGATACTAAGATCAAGGCATTGTCTCTCTCTCTCTCCTCCTTTACTCTTTTCTTCTCTGTCTACTTGACGCACAGTTTTAAACAGCTCTTGGTTTCTTTCAGTGTGATGTCTCCAGTACTCTCTGTTCATGTTCCTCTGCATCAACCATCTTTATATAATCAGTTTCATACCATCTTATTTTGTTCTTGTGCGGGTTGCCTCGCCCATGTGAACGGCATTGACGCAGGAATCTGAGACAGCTCTCAATTTGGTTATTAAAGACATCAACAAACTTACCAATGTTCTCAGGTCAACACATTGGTAAATGTCTTCAGGGATTTGGTATTGAGTGAAGCCTTATAATCAATATTATAAACACTCATCTTGTTTATAAAGTACGGCCTTATATCAGCTCCGAGTAACAGCCATTTTCTTTTATGTGAGTCTTTATCTTGCTTATGTGGACGGTAGTAAGTAGTGCCCAGTGGTCATTACATAGACATTGCACAGTGTGTGTCCTGGCATCCCTCTTCTGAGCATTCAACAAGTGAGCCTTGTCTAGTCTCCTGCCTCTTGAGGTGAGTTGGCTGTCCATCACCCAGGACTATTTGAGATTTTCACTTCCCCTAACATAAAGTGAGAGTTTCCGTCCATTGGCATTAGGTTGATTACAGCTGGCATCAAAGTGTGGGGTGCCTCACTTTAAATTAAGATCACCGACCAACAGGGTTGTTCTTCATTAGCAAATTCAGGTAATGTATCGAGGTTAAGTTTATTCTTTGCCATATAATGGTTGATTATATGTAATACATTGCTGTTTAAGCGTAGGGTTACCCCCCAATGATTCACACTCATTCTCCATGTGAAGATCATCAATAGTCTATGTAGGTATATTGTTACTTACACAAGTAATTATACCTCATTTTCCTTCACTAAAAAATAGGGAGAACTTGTGATAACCGCTGAGCCTTGGGTTGAAGTCATCACACACCAGTGTCTCTTGTAACACGGAGACGTCAGTTTGGTGTTCACGAACGTACTGTATTATGTCGTTAAGTCTATTGCGAACTCTATTGCCGTTCTATTGTAGTACAGTTAGTGTTTTCCACTGTGATTATGCATTTTGAGATTCATCACCAGGTGTGCACGGGTCCTTCTCTGTCCAATGGATTTCCCACGCCGTCTAATAGTCCTCTGTCTACCTCAGAGTTCCCTCTGTTATCCACACCGTTAACTCTCTGTTCCCTCTGTTATCCACACCCTCATGATATTTGAATATTATGTCTTCAGGGCTTTATGGTCTGAAGACGTTCTAGAGGTTCCATACCCTGGAAGAGTTGTGGAGGCTCCATGCCCTAGAGGAGTTCTAAAGGCTCAATACCCTAAAGGAGTTCTCAAGGCTCAATACCCTAAAGGAGTTCTGAAGGCTCAATACCCAAAAGGAGTTCTGAAGGCTCAATACCCTAAAGGAATTCTGGAGGTTTACATACTCTGGAGGTGCGTGTTGAACCCTCACCGAAGAGCACTCGAAGTTCTGATTTTCTATACAGCTTTAAGCGTTAAAGGGACTCTGGAGCGACACAGGAAATAACTCCTAAAGAATTTTGCAGATTGGTTTGAGTCTCTCATGTCCGAGGCAGCTTCCAGCCGCCGCCTCCAGCTTCCATCCGCTTTACCGGGGAAATAAAAACATATGAAACTGCGGAGTGCAAAGACGGAGCCCAAGAGGGGCAATGTTAAATCAAACATCCAAAGATTTGAAATTTAGAATTTCGCCACATAAATTCTCTGTAAGATATGGCCAATTGTCTAATGCTTTGTTCATTTGTCAAAAAGTTCTCACCAAATTGATTGACAGAGGGGTTCTTCAATAACGAAATGTAAAAAAACATTTTCAATAGGAACATTATTGAATCTGCTTTAATACAGATTACAATTCATGTAATCACCTTCACCTCACCTCTTTCCTGCCTATATATCCACACCCATTGAACTGTAAATCTATCCTTCTGAAGATGTATTATTAAAGACGAAAGTACTTAAGGAAATTCCTGTCTTAATCTTTTCTTAGGGGTCTAACATATATATATATATATATATATATATATATATATATATATATATATATATATATATATATATATATATATATATATATATATATATATATATAATATGTGTGTGTATGTTTATGTATGTGATAGATTTAGGCCTGGTCGACGACCGGGCCGCAGGGACGCTAAGCTCCGGAAACACCTCAAGGTATGTGTGTGTGTACACAAAAGTACTTTAGAGCTATTCTTAAGCCAAATGGTCTCTGAATCATACTACAAATACAATGAAAAACTGTCCTGTGTAAAACATGCTATCTAGCGTAAAACATGCTATCTAGCGTAAAACATGCTATCTAGCGTAAAACATGCTATCTAGCTATTTTTGTTTTCCTTCCCCAGTACAGGACTTAAAGCAATATAAAGCTCTCCCTTTTAAAATTGGACATATTACTGACAGTCAATTAAGAAAGACGCGTGTTGTTTGGCATACACCATTTTCCCTGTATTTTTTCAGGGTGTAGCCACCTGAGAGTGACGGTTGAGAGGGAAAATGGGAAGGAGGTCGATGACGGGGTGGAACAGGAGGGTGTGGCGGGGCTGGTGGAACAGTGGGAATAATGTGGCACTGATTGTGAACAGCAGGATGAGTGTTGCAGAGGTGTCGAAAAGAAGGAAAAAAGAATGTCAGTACAGAGGTGCTTCCACCTCTCTCCCTCTCCCTCTCCCTCTCCTCTCTCTCTCTCTCTCTCTCTCTCTCTCTCTCTCTCTCTCTCTCTCTCTCTCTCTCTCTCTCTCTATGTCACCAACAGGTGCCATCATTTGCATAAATTTCAATCTTAATATCTTTGAACTTTGCCTCCTCTTTCACACACCTACACCCCTCCTACAGTTTCCCACCTGAAGCTACCTTTACACACCAACAAACCATATTCTTAAAAATCTTTTACAGTTACCCACCTGCCCCACCTTCACAGCCCCCATATACTCAGCCCCCCACCCTCACAGCCCCATATACTCAGCCCCCCACCCTCACAGCCCCCATATACTCAGCCCCCCACCCTCACAGCCCCCATATACTCAGCCCCCCACCCTCACAGCCCCCATATACTCAGCCCCCCACCCTCACAGCCCCCATATACTCAGCCCCCCACCTTCACAGCCCCCATATATTGAGCCCCCCACCTTCACAGCCCCCATATATTGAGCCCCCCACCTTCACAGCCCCCACCTTTACAGCCCCTATATACTCAGCCCCCAACCTTCACAAAGTCTCCAGCCTCCCCCCCTCTCACACACCATCTTCCTCATCCTAACACACAAAAGGTGTTCGAAAGTGCATCTCCTCCCTCGACCCTTCCCGGCCTGTCGCCTTCAGACCTTCAGGAGACACTTAATTCGCGGATGCTTTGTGCACTGTCGGCCGGGGAACAGCACATTAAGCCTTAATGGGAGCCTCGGCATCTTTCTGTGTCTCCTAAAGGCGATTGAAGTTATTTTCTCGGGTCCAAAGATTCAGACTTTGTTTCAGACTTACGTAACGAGTATTTCGGGGAAGTTTTAATTTTCTGAGAATTGATAAAAGCTAATTGGTAAAAGGTAGCTCAAGGGATGACTCCTGCAGTTTATCTGAAGTGGGTTCCGGGGTTTTTTCTACCTCCCCCAACCCCGGCCTGGGGCAAGGCTTATCTTGTGATAATTTGATCTAAAAGGCTGTTGCTTGACAGAGTCGACGAGAAGTTACTTAAGTTGAAGTTACAGGATGAGAGCTACGCTCTTGGTGTTCCGCCTTCCCAGTACTCTTTATCATATGACACTTAAACTACTGATATTTTTAGCATCCTCAGCCTTCTCACTGAACTTGTTCCAACCGTCTACCAGTTTGTTCGCAAAAAGAAAACCTCCATATATTTCTTCGGCGCGTATGTTGTCTGGTTCTCGGATGCCTCAAAAGTCCCTGTTAATAATATAAATGCACGATGGTTTTCTTAAGCGCAGATTGAATCATTACTGAAAAGTCCATCAAGCTGACTTTTGGTATCTAACAGACATAGCGAAACCTTGAGTCCATATTCAAATGTAAACATGTTAGCTCAGTCTCCTAAACTTTGTTCAAATGCTCGTTAATTCAGCAGCCGCCATCCGGTTTACGAATGAAATATACATTACACGTGAGTCGCACCCAGTAACGTTAATTTAACCTCGTTTAAACGGTGAACTTGCGTTATCCATGTTGAACGAACGTTAATCTTGAATATTGGGGGGGCCACTGGGCTCTTAATTACTGTATGTCATATTACGAGGAGTGGTTCAGTGTCTCCCTATACTCTTAGTGCTTCCAACTATACACACAATTATGATTAAATATTTGTGAAAATACAGTGTTCAGCTGCATGTTGTTGTTGTTGTTTAAGATTCGCTACTTGGAACAAAAAGTCCCAAGTAGCACGGGCTATGGTGAGCCCGTAGTGGACTTTTTCAGCTGCAGCTTGAACGAGCATAGTCAGAGGGAGAGTTGGATCTGAAACGCGGGTGCCAGGTCTGAGCGGGTGCCGCTCACCCAGCATGTTTGTAGCAGTGGTGAACGAGGGCCACTCAGAACGTTATAGCAGTGGTGAACGAGGGCCACTCACAACGTTATAGCAGTGGTGAACGAGGGCCACTCACAACGTTATAGCAGTGGTGAACGAGTGCCATTCAGAACGTTATAGCAGTGGTGAACAAGTGCCACCCAGAACGTTATAGCAGTGGTGAACGAGTGCCACTCAGGACGTTATAGCAGTGGTGAACGAGGGCCACTCACAACGTTATAGCAGTGGTGAACGAGTGGCACTCAGGACGTTATAGCAGTGGTGAACGAGGGCCACTCACAACGTTATAGCAGTGGTGAACGAGTGCCACTCAGAACGTTATAGCAGTGGTGAACGAGTGCCATTCAGAACGTTATAGCAGTGGTGAACAAGTGCCACCCAGAACGTTATAGCAGTGGTGAACGAGGGCCACTCTGAACGTTATAACAGTGGTGAACGAGTGCCACCGCTATACTTGTGAACGTGAGTTATAAAGTCGACTCTATATGAAACAAACGTTTAAGGAATATAAATTAATAGTTACTCATTATATAACCCAATTTTGAAGAAGGCTCATCCGGGTTCCTCGAAAATATCATATATATTTTATAGCGCAAAAACATCTCATTAGTTTCCACCTCATAACAAAAATTTACACCACCATCAAATCTATTTTACGTGTATACAAAAGCGTCGTATTTATACAACATATTGAAAGTTGTAGCAAAATTTTTGTATTAAATGCTGATGTATCCCGCCCCCTCCCCCCCCCCCCACTCAGAGGACTTTGTAAGATGCATAAATGATAACAACGTGATTCATCTACGAAATAATATTAAGTCAATACAATAGTATGTAGTCTTGGGGAGTCCAGGGACGCAGGTTCGATCCTCATTTACAGCCCCCGCTCCTGTGCCAGGTAAGTCCACTACGGGCTCACCATAGCCCGTGCTACTTGCAACGTTTTGTTCCGAGTAGTTGAATCTAAAACAACAAAAGGTTCGATCCCATGCTAGGGTCACAATATTTTCTCGCAGATACACGCTGCTTGCGGGTTGGTGAATTACCAGTCTTTGACGACGACGTGACTTCCTTCCCCCATCTCCACGCCATCGTTACGATGCTGTCATTCCCGCTACACCTTCAACACACAGTGATCCCGCTACACCTTCAACACACAGTGATCCCGCTACACCTTCAGGATGCAGTGATCCCGCTACACCTTCAAGATGCAGTGACTCCGCTACACCTTCAACACACAGTGATCGCGCTACACCTTCAACACAGTGACCCCCGCTACACCTTCAACACACAGTGACCCCCGCTACACCTTCAACACACAGTGACCCCCGCTACACCTTCAACACACAGTGACCCGCTACACCTTCAACACACAGTGACCCGCTACACCTTCAACACACAGTGACCCGCTACACCTTCAACACACAGTGACCCGCTACACCTTCAACACACAGTGACCCGCTACACCTTCAACACACAGTGACCCTCCTACAAAAACCAGCAATAAGCAGTAACCACCAACCTCTCCCAAGAAATTCTAACTCTAACCTATGTTCAGAGCACTAATAATAATAATAAAAATAATAATAATAATATCAATAACAAGAAATCTTTACAGAAGGAAGGAAGAGAGGTTTCACGAGAGAACCTTCTGGGAGAGAAGTCCACTCGTGTGCTCTTGCCTATTCACACCAAATCTCCCTCTCTGGCGATCCCCAATAAGCAGTTTTCTCACAGCATATGCAAGGCGTGTTTGCCCAGGACCCGCTGTCGCAACAAATCATCATACATATTAAAACTCTGCAACTCATCGAGGCCTCATTATTTTGGGGTTGTTTCACTTCGAATAGCTACTAGCGAGGGGAAAACCACACATGAGAGCAGGGGCATAAAGACGGAGATTTTGTACCATATGGTGGATGGGAAGACTGCTGGACACGCCAGTTACTTGGGTAAGGGTTCAAGCTACACTTGCAGGCGTGGTAGCTGTCGGTTTTCAGGCTGGTTGGGCTGGGATAGGACGTGCTGGTGGTTACTTAAAGCCTCTTCCAGTCACTTGGGCTGGACGGTAGAGCGACGGTCTCGCTTCATGCAGGTCGGCGTTCAATCTCCGACCGTCCAAGTGGTTGGGCACCATTCCTTCCCCCCCTTCCCATCCCAAATCCTTATCCTGACCCCCTTCCAAGTGCTATATAGTCGTAATGACTTGGCACTTTCTGCTGATTATTCCCTTCCCTTCGTTTACCTTCTCCCGTGAACACGCCTCAAATCACCTACTCTAGTGTGCACGCCTCTGCTTGACATCTGCTTGATGGGGTTGTGGGAGTTCTTCTACTCCCCAAGCCCGGCCCGAGGCCAGGCTTGACTTATGAGAGTTTGGTCCACCAGGCTGTTGCCTGAAGCGGCCTGCAGGTCCACAGCCCGGTTGGTCCGACACTCTTTGATGAAAACTATCTAGTTTTCTCTTGAAAATGTCCACGGTTGTTCCGGCAGTTTATTATACTTGCTGGGAGGATGTTGAACAACTGCGGACCTCTGATGTTTATACAGTGTTCTCTCTCTGATGGCACCCCTGCTCTTCACTGGTTCTATTCTGCACTATCTTTCATATCGTTCACTGCAGTATGTTGTTATTTCACTGTGTAGATTTGGGACCTGGCCCTCCAGTATTTTCCACGTATATGTTATTTGGTATCTCTCTCGTCTCCCTTCTAGTGAGTACATTTGGAGAGCTTTGAGACGATCCTAATAATTTAGGTGCTTTATCGCGTCTATGTCCTGGAAACACAAACCGTAACTGTCCACATTTTCTGCTTGTTACAACTTGTAATAAAGTTGTTACATCTTGGCTTAACGTGTTTATGGCGTATTAGAACGTTGTTACAACTTGCTATATTGGTTGTTATAAGTGTTTAGGTGGTGTTAAAACTTGTTCGAACGTTGTAGCAACGTCGTAGTTTCGTTGTGTGTTTGGAGGGTGTATGCCGTATATGTTCTCTGTATTCCCTGCATTTCAGCAATCTCTCCTGCTCTGAAGGGGAAAGAAAGTACTGAGCAGTACTCAAGACGGGACAACACAAGTGATTTGAAGAGTACAGTCATTGTGATCACCTCTGATCACAATGGTTGTCTCTGATAACCTCCACTACTTTCAATTGTTATTTTTTAAATATAATTGTGTATTACGTTTATCACTATTCACTCGATAATGACAAAGAGTGAAGTTCCTTACGGAGTGTTTTGTTTTTGATGACGTCAGGGAGAGCAACTATAAAAGATCCTTCTCAGTTTGTATGCAAATTAAGACACTAATGATTAATTACCGTGACGGGAACGACGGGTAAAGTTACTGTGCAAGTAATTAGGTCGCCCGTCGCCCTCTGGCTCCGACCTGGAAGGTTTGACGTCGGCCAAACGAAGAAGCTTCCGCTGGAGGACTGTAGTTGACTTTCCTGGGGGACGAGGACCCTGTTCTAGTCCACGGTCTGCTGGACGCGAACCACTGTTGACGACCTTCCTGGGGGAGAACCCGGCTCCAGCCAAGGGCCCTCCAGCTTTGGGGGAGTGTCGAACCAAATATTTTCTAGACAAAATCTTCACCGCCACTTTGAGGTTATGCAATTTGAAATGCAAAGACCTCAAGAGACTCGCCTGAACACTGCACGTGAGGAGTACACTTGAAGACACCTTATAAGGGGGGCGTACCGGTGGCCTGGATACAAGGGCTGGAGGTCTAAGAGCCTTGGCTATCCAAGTAGCCCACGTGTGGTGTCGACAAGTCTCCCAGCATCCATCCTTTGTCTCCCCAGACATCCAGCATCCCCCTTTTGAGGAGATAATTTAATTCTGCCAATTCACATTCGCCCATTACAAGTAGGTGTAACAGAGACCATCAAAGTAATGTTAACTCGTGTATACTTAGAAGGAAAGTGTATAAGGATATATAATTATTTAATGAAATCTAAGAGAGGTATAGCCAGAGCTTCGTTATATTCTGAAGGGAAAATGGATAGAGGGACTTACACCTCATTTTATGAGGAAGGAAGGAAGGAAGGGAGGAAGGAAGAGAAGAGGGTGGCAAATGGAGAAAAGGAGAGCAACGCGGGGCGGAAGGCAGGGCTGGGAAGGGACCTGAGATGGGACTGACGAATGAAAATAGAAGGGAAGGTGATGAACGGGAAGGGAAGATGATGAACGGGAAGGGAAGGTGATGAACGGGAAGGGAAGATGATGAACGGGAAGGGAAGATGATGAACGGGAAGGGAAGATGATGAACGGGAAGGGAAGATGATGAACGGGAAGGGAACGTGATGAACGGGAAGGGAAGGTGATGAACGGGAAGGGAACGTGATGAACGGGAAGGGAAGGTGATGAACGGGAAGGGAAAGTGATAAACGGTAAGGGAAGGTGATGAACAGGAAGAGAACGCGACGAACACACACACACACACAGCGCTGGTGTCACCTTTACAAACAGAAGCACCTACTGCAATCCACAGGTCCGTCAGCGCTAACTTTCCAGATGGTGAAATGTAGCGGGTGGAGCCATAACCGTAACAGCACATCGCTTAATCTTGAAGACGATGTTTTGTTCTCCCAAGGCATTCGTCCGGTTAATTGCCTGGCTGGCATCACGAGAGAGCACATTCACACACACACTATGCCCAGCACGAGGACAAAGGCAATGCAAGGCACACCAAAAGCTTCCTTTGACGTTGAGCCGGAAACTAACCGACCCCATCTGCAAGAACGTTTGTTCTTGCAGATGGAACTGTTGTCTAAGTTAGAAGAACTGTTGTGTAAGTTAGTAGTCCTGGTGCCCACATTGAGGTAAATGGAGGTGGAGGTCTACAGGTCCAAGACTCTTGGATAATGTAAATATTGTGAAATCTTTTCCCCAGCCAAATAAAAAATGTAACTTGTGCTGTCACTGGTATAAAGCATATATATGGCCCATAAACATATATATATTTTAGCTACGTGACCGAAAATTTGTCTCACAGCTGTTATTCACAAACTAATATAAATTATATACAAAAATATACAAAAAATATATTTTGCCAACACTGGGATTGAATTTAACTAAACAACACAAGCTAAAAACATTTATTAAACACCTTATAATTTTCTGAACTGGTATTAAAATGTTTTAAAAAAAAATAAATATGAACATTCCCTAATGATACTTTTGTCCGAAACAAATATGGAAAACCTGGAAGCAGGTGAGGGACACATCCTGCCAAGACACACGAAGGATGGTGTCAGTCATCTTCAGAACTAAACGACTCATCCACTGATCCTCCTCAGCCTGAACAGTGCTAACTTAGCTATTCATGGGCTTACCACGACCCATGTGAGGCCCGTCGCATCCCATCTATCTCGGGGTCACTTAGGAGGAAAACTGTGCCTACTGACCCAGTAGGTCACACACACACACACACACACACACACACACACACACACACACCGGAACGCCTCTTGTATTGCTACAACGTGGTAACAATAATGCTGTGTTTACATTTTGTTTGTTGGGAGGTTGTTGTCTGGTGTCCATGAGAGGGCGGATACACAGCTTGTAATTCACTTGGTATAGAACTACAGATGTGTATCCACTCTGAGTGATAGCTATATATCTTTCAGTGTTGATCAAGCAGGTCGTGCCACCAAAGTAGCAGTCAAGTCTAACATGCAAAGGCAGGTGAGCCATTGACACTTTTGTCCTCTAGGATCGGAGGACATTAGCCCCTGGGGTCAGAGTAGCAAGAACTATTCGCAAAGAAACAGGATGCTAGGCTCACTGACTCTACCAGAGACAAGGACTGCCAGGTGCCTATTTCAGCCCCCTAGTGTGGCGATCCACAGAGGAAACGCCTCTGAGTCCTGGGTTCATGCCCTTATCTCCGTCCACTCTCAATATCCCACCCGTGGTACTTTGCCACACAACCCCCCACCCGAGGTACTGACCACTCCCTCGTCCCAAGAAACCTATCCTTCCCGCCCCCAAAGTAGTGTACCACATCACATTGGATGTGTGATAATGGTATGATATACAGAATACTTTAGGAGCTATAAGCACCTTGCCCCAAGGTTATCTTGAGGATATCTTGAGATGATTTCGGGGCTTCTTTAGTGTCCCCGCGGCCCGGTCCTCGACCAGGCCTCCACCCCCAGGAAGCAGCCCGCCCAAGCAGCCCAAGAGTGTAACTCTTATACGCTGTGTTTACAATATTAACCTCCATTGTATAATGTGATTCTTGTACTGTGATTAGTGGATTTGTACTCACTGGATTTGTGCGCTCCTTGAGGGACTTGAAGTAGAGGAGGGTAGAAATTGTACTTGAACTTACCGCCCCTGCCTCCCCCCCCAACAACACCCCTGCCCATGAGGTACTCTTTCCATGCCTGACCAACTCAACGTAATTGTTTGCAAACGTAATTCTATTAAACTCTCGAGCGGCCTTCAACGTCACTGTTGTAAGACTCCCAGTAGGCTGTAGGGGAGAGGAGGTGGGGGGAGGGAGGGGGGTAGGGGGTGGAGAGGTGGGGGAGGGAGGAGGAGAGGTGGAGGGGGGATGGAATGTGGGGGGGGAGGGGGTAAACACATTACCGGTGGTAATTAATGGAGATGCGGCCCCCATGTTCTCACTACCGTTATTGCTGCTGCTACCACTGTATGGTGCTACCACTGGCGTTACCACTGGCGTTACCACTGGTGTTACCACTGGCGTTACCACTGGCGTTACCACTGGTGTTACCACTGGTGTTACCAGTGGTGTTACCACTGCTTCTCAACTCTGGCACAGACCCAGGTAACTGAACAAGGAAAGGTGGCCACAATTTTTTCCTTATTTTTTTTTTTGGGGGAGGGGGAGGGGGGGGGAGGGGGGGGTAACAATTAATAATTCTTGGCGTGTGCTTAACAATATGTTTCATGTAGTTGCCATTTTTTTCACACCATTTTCAACGCGCATTTTAGTCTTTTTAGCATTCGGAAACATTTGAAATATTTAAGGAATTTAATTTGCTGCCTTTTATCAGTGTCAATATCTTATATCACTAACTCCGTGTTGTCTATTAGTGAGGCTGTGTGGCACTGTGTTGTCTATTAGTAAGGCTGGCACTGTACTGTCTATTAGTAAGACTGGCACTGTGTTTGTCTATTAGTAAGGCTGGCACTGTACTGTCTATTAGTAAGGCTGGCACTGTGTTGTCTATTAGTAAGGCTGGCACTGTGTTTGTCTATTAGTAAGGCTGGCACTGTGTTGTCTATTAGTAAGGCTGGCACTGTACTGTCTATTAGTAAGACTGGCACTGTGTTTGTCTATTAGTAAGGCTGGCACTGTACTGTCTATTAGTAAGGCTGGCACTGTGTTGTCTATCAGTAAGGCTGGCACTGTGTTTGTCTATTAGTAAGGCTGGCACTGTGTTGTCTATTAGTAAGGCTGGCACTGTGTTTGTCTATTAGTAAGGCTGACACTGTACTGTCTATTAGTAAGGCTGGCACTGTGTTGTCTATTAGTAAGACTGGCACTGTGTTTGTCTATTAGTAAGGCTGGCACTGTGCTGTCTATTAGTAAGGCTGGCACTGTGTTGTCTATTAGTAAGGCTGGCACTCTACTGTCTATTAGTAAGGCTGGCACTGTGTTGTCTATTAGTAAGGCTGGCACTCTACTGTCTATTAGTAAGGCTGGCACTGTACTGTCTGTTAGTAAGGCTGGCACTCTACTGTCTATTAGTAAGGCTGGCACTGTACTGTCTATTAGTAAGGCTGGCACTGTGTTGTCTATTAGTAAGGCTGGCACTGTACTGTCTATTAGTAAGGCTGGCACTCTACTGTCTATTAGTAAGGCTGGCACTGTGTTGTCTATCCGACGCTCATGTTAGCTCATCCGACGCTAACCTGCTCATCAGTTTCACTCAATAAAAATGTTCCACCAAGTAAAAATATTCCACTCAGTAAAATTGCCCCACTCAGTTTATACCGCGTTTTCCTTCCTCACAAAATATTACGCAGCTTATTACAGAGAAATGGAATTGCATTACTTACATTATAAAGTAACATTAGATGCATATTACATTACACATTTTAATGTTATTTGGTATTATCATGTAATTTGGCATTGTGCGTGCGTGCGTGCGTGCGTGCGTGCGTGTGTGCGTGTGCGTGTGTGTGTGTGTGTAATTACCTATGTGTAATTACCTACGTGTAGTTACAGGATGAGAGCTACGCTCGTGGTGTCCCGTCTTCCCAGTACTCTTTGTCATATAACGCTTTGAAACTACTGACGGTCTTGGCCTCCACCACCTTCTCACCTAACTTGTTCCAACCGTCTACCGCTCTGTTTGCGAAAGTTAATTTTCTTATATTTCTTCGGCATCTGTGTTTAGCTAGTTTATATCTATGACCTCTTGTTCTTAAAGTTCCAGGTCTCAGGAAATCTTCCCTATCGATTTTATCAATTCCTGTTACTATTTTGTATGTAGTGATCATATCACCTCTTTTTCTTCTGTTTTCTAGTTTTGGCATATTTAATGCCTCTAACCTCTCCTCGTAGCTCTTGCCCTTCAGTTCTGGGAGCCACTTAGTAGCGTGTCTTTGCACTTTTTCCAGTTTGTTGATGTGTTTCTTAAGATATGGGCACCACACAAATATGGGTGTGTGTGCGTGCGTGCGTGTGTGTGTGTGTGTGTGTGTGTGTGTGTGCGTGCGTGTGTGTGTGTGTGTGTGTGCGTGTATTCACCTAGTTGTGCTTGCTTGGGTTGAACTCTGCTCTTTCGGCCGCCTCTCAACTCTCAATCAATCAACTGTTACTAACGGCTAATTTTTTTTTCACACACACACACACACACACACACACACATTAAACAGCCCGTAACAGCTGTCTAACTCCCAGGTACCTATTTACTGCTAGGTAACAGGAGCATCAGGGTGAAAGAAACTCTGGCCATTTGTCTCTGCCGGCGTCGGGAATCGAACCCGGGCCACAGGATTACAAGTCCTGCGCGCTGTCCACTCAGCTATCAGAACCCCCAAGCGTGTGTGACTGAATATGTGTGTGTGCTCATCCACTTTGGCGGGACGATAGAGCGACGGTCTTGCTTCTTGCAGGTCGGCGTTCAATCCCCGACCGTCCAAGTGGGTGGGCACCATTCCTTCCCATATCCTGATCCCTTCCCAGTGCTATATGGTCGTAGTGGCTTAGCACTTTCCATTGACTGTTCCCTTCCCTTCCCCCGGTATTCCTTCTGGTAGATAGTGTATGTAAACGAAGAACATTACTGGTGCAAGAACTGAACCCTGTGGTACTCCGCTAGTAACACTCCTCCAGTCAGATACATTGTCTATGATTACTGCCCTCATCTGTCAGAAAGTTTTTCATCCATGTCAGAAGTCTCCCTGTCACCCTTCCAGCATGTTCCAGGTTCCAGAACAGCCTCTGGTGTGGGACTCTATCAAAAGCCTGTTTTAGGTGCAGACAGCCAACCCAACCATCTCTTTCCTGTAGTATCTCTGTGGCTCTATCATTAAAACTAAGTAGATTTCTTACACAGGATCTTCCTGTTCGAATACCATACTGTCTGTCCGTTATTGTGTCATTATCTTACCTTCAGATGATTTCGGGGCTTAGCGTCCCCGCGGCCCGGTCGTCCTTTATCTTACACACCCCCAGGAAGCAGCCCGTAGCAGCTGTCTGACTCCCAGGTACCTATTTACTGCTAGGTGAACAGATCCATAAGGGTGAAAGAAACGCTGCCCATTTGTTTCCGCCTTCACCGGGAATCGAACCCAGAACTTTATGACTAAGAATCCCGAGCGTTGTCCACTCAGCCGTCAGGCCCTTACTCTCTAGGTAAACTGTCATCCACACTTCCGTGGAAATAAACATTCCATTCACCCGGGCTGTATGGGTTGGCTTTTGGCACTTTTTGATGGACTTTTGTAACTTTTTTCTTGGGCGTTTGTCACCATTCTGTTTAACGTTTGCCCCTTTCTGTTGGGCGTTTGTCACCATTCTGTATAACGTTTGCCCCTTTCTGTTGGGCGTTTGTCACCATTCTGTTTAACGTTTGCCCCTTTCTGTTGGGCGTTTGTCACCATTCTGTATAACGTTTGCCCCTTTCTGTTGGGCGTTTGTCACCATTCTGTTTAACGTTTGCTCCTTTCTGTTGGGCGTTTGTCACCATTCTGTATAACGTTTGCCCCTTTCTGTTGGGCGTTTGTCACCATTCTGTTTAACGTTTGCCCCTTTCTGTTGGGCGTTTGTCACCATTCTGTATAACGTTTGCCCCTTTCTGTTGGGCGTTTGTCACCATTCTGTTTAACGTTTGCCCCTTTCTGTTGGGCGTTTGTCACCATTCTGTTTAACGTTTGCCCCTTTCTGTTGGGCGTTTGTCACCATTCTGTTTAACGTTTGCCCCTTTCTGTTGGGCGTTTGTCACCATTCTGTTTAACGTTTGCCCCTTTCTGTTGGGCGTTTGTCACTTTTTTATTGGCCAATTTTTGTTTTTTTTGGGTGGTCGTTTTGGGAGCGCAACAAATAAACTCCCAAAGGTCCAACAAAAAACTCCCAAAGGTCCAACAAAAAACTCCCAAAGGTCCAACAATAAACTCCCAAAGGTCCAACAAAAAACTCCCCAAAGGTCCAACAACAATTTCCAAACGCCCCACAAAAAACTCCCAAACACCTAACCAGATTTGTATGCTCTTCATTCATCCTGTGCTGGCTATATGGGCGGGTCCCAAGCTGAGAGTGGGTACTGGGTTGGTTCAAGAGTAGGTATGGAAATGGAGGAAGGAGAGAATTTGGGAGTGCAGGACAGTGGTAGTTATTGGGATAACTTGTAAAGGGGAAGGAGCGGGCGTGTATATTTACTATTTATGCCTGCATGTTCAAACTGTTAGCTCATGGACTCCGCCTTTCTAACCGCCGTTTGTCTAATGTACTGACTCCCAACCTGTGTTTCCTCTATCATATCTACTACACATTTCTCCCTCACACACACAGCTCCAAGATGCATCCCGTAGTGTCTCTTCTAACTCTCAGATACCTATTTACTACTAGGTATTCCTCTCAGAGAGAGAGAGAGAGAGAGAGAGAGAGAGAGAGAGAGAGAGAGAGAGAGAGAGAGAGAGAGAGAGAGAGAGAGAGAGAGAGAGAAAGGGGGGGGGGCATGAGAACGACGGCGCCTTTTTAAAGTTTAATAAATGAACCTCGGTAAAGCCCCATTTACTTTACATGAAGCAATCGTTTAAAAGCGGCAGAGGTGGGGGGGGGGGAGAAGCATCAGCCTCCCCGGGGTGGGGAGGATCAGTGGGAGGGGCTCGCAATCTCCCCTGAGGGGTGGAAGGATTTCAGTTGGTGGTGAGAGAAGATTTCAGGAGCAGGGGTGAAGATCTGAGACGGTGGGGTGATTTGACGACGCTTGGGGAATCAGGCAATGATTGGGAAAGCTGACTATGATTGGGGGAACATTATTTGAGTGGGCGGGCGGCGAGAACACTTAGCATGTTCTCAGAGATACATTATGTATCTCAGAGATACATTATGTATCTCTGAGATACATGTTAAGTGCCACGGTTGCTGCAGTCTTAAGACACTGTTCCAGGGAACGGACATTCCCGCAGAGAATGATAATTTTAGCAGCGTTGAAGAGTGGAGTTTGGGGAACAGGTGCCACATAGGAAACATGTCTTTTGTAAGTATACAGATGAAAACAAAAGTTGGCGTTTTTTGTTGGAAGTGGAAGTGAATATCACTCTGAATTATAGTGCCTGGTAAGCTGTTCAATGTACTTACTGCTGCATTACAAACAAATATTTCACTTTATTAAAGGGAAAACTGTTTCCCGGCGAGCTTAAAATACTCGTCGAGCTCACGTAGTCACAGGGAAGCTTGTGAAAGCACAGAGTAACAGTATCAATATCAAATATTGACATATACTCACCACCAACACCAGCACACAACTGCTGCCTCTCTTACTCTCTGCACTCGTGTGTCACTCACCTGCAACACATGAAACACATATATAAACATCGAGGATGTGGATAGCAGGATGAATACATACTGAGCCCATAAAAGCTACTATAGATGGCGTGAGAAATAAAATTTGAAAACTTTGTTATTTTTCCTAAAAAAAAAATACCCAAAGATGAAAGTTTAAAACAAGTGAGTTGATGCAACAGGTGCAGACTCAGTAAGACCTCTTGCCTTGCATTAAAGACAGCCAGGTAAACTAAGAGAGAAGGGGACACACGTGTTTGTGTATATATATGTATATATATATATATATATATATATATATATATATATATATATATATATATTATATATATATATATTATATATATATATATATATATATTATATATATATATATTATATATATATATATATATATATATATATATATTTATATATATATATATATATATTTATATATATATATATAAACAGATATATCCTTACAAATATATCTGTAAAGGCCCTAAGTCGTAAACGGGACTTAAAGAAAGGCAGATTCCTTAAACAGAGATGGACATGATACATGTAAAGAAGTCTTCCTGATTATAGATATATTCGAAAAAAACATGAAGAAGATTATAGACACGTAACAAACATTGGAACAATAGCACAGAGTAATTTAGATACTAAAGACTCGTAAAAACAAGTAAACATAAGAACCATCTTTATAATAGATTCAAGTGATTTTTTTAGTGATTGAGACAATTAGAATTTGTCTTCCCAATACCGGTACTATGGAGACTACATGGAACCCAAAATGCTCAGAAATAGTGAAAATAAAGAAAAACCAATTAAGACCCAATTAATAAAACAATTATGTATCTCAGTGCAGTATAGACAGGACATCATGAAAGTTAAAAGTTAAAAGATACCCAATAAATTTAAGCTGGTAATGGATTTAATTAGAACACTGGGACAGAGTTCAGTCATATGTTGCAATCTGTCAATAACAGAGCAATTCACATGGCCAGCAAATTAATGTCTAGCATTATTTATTGAAATTGCCGACTGGGCAAATATTGCAAAAAAAAAAAAACTAAATGCAATATTATTAATTGATAACGGGGATAATGTCTTTGTTAAATATACCTTTATATGCCATAGAATGCATGCAAGGCATAGTATGTATACAAGGCATAGCATGTATACAAGGCATAGAATGAACGCTGCGTGACGATGTTTCTGTCCGTCCTGGACAGTAAAAGTGACGACGTTTCGGTCAGTCTTGGACAATGAAAGTGATGACGTTTTGGTCTGTCCTGGACAGTACAAGTGACGATGTTTCTGTCAAGGACGGACAGAAACGTCGACACTTTCATTTGTGTGGGTTGTGTTATGTTTTTCAATATAGGGGTTGCTGACTTAGAAATACTGCGGGCCTTTTGTGTTCTAAAAGTACAAAACTTGAACTTTTGTGCACTCAACAGTCCACTTTTGTACGTTTCATTTATAGTTGCTGTAAGTATTATAATTTCTGGATGTTCTATTACAGTCAAGAGAACGACCTACAACCGCCAAGGAAAATAAAGCTACTCTGATACCTTCAGAGGGAAAAACAGGAGCTTTTCTGGTTGTGTCAAGAAAAAGAGCTACTCTGACTCCTTCAGAAAAATAGAGCTCCTCTGGTACTGTCAAAAATAAAGATACTTTGATAACTTCAGAAAATAGAGCTTTTCTGGTTCTGTCAAGAAAAAGAGCTACTCTGCGATCGTCAAAGAGCACAAAATAAGCTAAATACAACACAATTCAACCAGCGATTAACACTCGCTAAGTAGAACATGACACTCCCAGAAAAAACTCCCATTTCAACACACAACAACATCCTGAACTTACCTCCCCCGTCAGATCTAAATTCAACTGAAATTCTGATTCAGCGTCGGAGTCAAATTCAGATAATTTATTGGAGGTTCGAAAATCAGACACTGTTGCTGATAGAACGAAAAAATACTTCTTTTTAATTCTATATATTTTTTTATTTTAATATATAACGAACTGCTATATTAACTTAATACAAAAAATTCATTGGCTTTCCATGTTCACAGTAATATATTCAGCATGGAAATAGGTTATCAGTATCATTTAGATACAGAACTGTGAAGGTAATTAGGAAGAGTAATTGAGTCGAAGTGGAGGGATGAATTCTGATAGTTGTTAAGGCCTGTGTTTGGTGTTTGTCTGCTGTGGAGACTTGGGGTGTTTTTTGGGGTGTTTTTTATGTTCTTTGTACACAGCTGGTAGAACAGTTGCTGCTACTGCTGTTCTTGTAACTGTTGTTGACTGATGATGTGCCTACGGCTGCTGTTGTATTGTTGCTACTGTTGCACCTGCTGTTGCTGCTGCTGCTACTGACGCTGTTATTGCTGCTGTTGCTACTGCTAC